>NC_136493.1:113308522-113368522 GCF_053919585.1 Euprymna scolopes | reverse complement strand
CACCTACCAAGATATAACATACACTCACTCTCCCATAATACCCATCTATCGTAGATAGCATATATTAGTAAACACGTCTTCATAAAACAATTATTACATCTTAAAAATACTCGTTAAGGACTTCAAATAAATACATATGTAACGAACATTCTTAAATAAAAGAATAATTAGGAGGAGCGTTACAAAAGTAATGCCTCCTATTTTAATTCAACCCGAATAAATCAGAAGGCGTTGAAAATTGCATCGTTATGATAACTAACTTTATAAATTCATGACCTGAAAATTTTATCTATCTGTTACAGATATTGACGGTGTTAGACTCTAAGAAACCAAAACTGTCATATAGGTGAGTCAGAAGCAGATATGCATAATCGAATTCCTGGTAAAAACGCATTGATTATGGTGGTGACTATGTAGAAAAATACATTTTGGAGCACAAAAATTCACTAGTTTTAATGGTACAGCGCATGTCAACATTTTAAATGAATAATCTTTTTATATATATATATATATATATATATATATATATATATATATATATATATATATATATATATATGTGTGTGTGTGTGTGTGTGTGTGTGTGTGTGTGTGTGTGTGCAGTCTTTGAGACTTTACACGACCGGTCGCCACAGTCGATTGAAAATTTCTTGGGGCGACTAAAAGTCGTAAATCACTCGCCCGCCAGTCTATAAAATTTCTTTAAATAAAGAAACGGGAAAACTCAAATATGCGGTGACTTAGAATGACCTATGTCTCATCATTTGTGAATTCTTTCATCTCTAGCTGTGAGACCGTTGGAATATCGTATTGAAAAAAGAGTGCTCACGCTAAAGTTCAACAAGAGGTAAAATTTACAAATTCAACGTGTAGTCAAAATGTCGCCTCCATTTAGCTCTCTGATTTGGAAATTCATCTGGAAAAAAAATTCCTCGACGCTACAACTACATACACGTCATGCTTACAAGAGTAAAGACGAACATTTGAAAGAGGAAAAAACGCATCGTTCCGTCAAGTATCCGAAGAAATGATTCTTATTCTATGGAACAATAATATGAATGATGCTATATAAAGAAACTGGTGTTGTATTCTAACGGTTTATTGAATATTAACTGAAATGCTTGTAGTAATAAAATAGTTGAGTTACAAGAGTTAAACAAATATTTTCTTGTTAGATTATACACACGGTAATTTCTTGAATTGTTGTAAAATTATTTGCTATTATTGAATGAAACAAAGACAAAACGTCGGACGAGTAAAAATATTTTGGGGCGAGTAAATTTTCCCTCCCACTCGACCGGCGGTCGAGTGATTTTTTTTTTCAAATCTCAAAGGCTATATATATATATATATATATATATAAATATATATATATATATATATATAGTCTTTGAAGTTTTTAACCTTTAAAACTATACAAAAAAAAAATTATCATTTGTTAGAAAACCATCTAGTCAGTAAGTCATTTAATCACCTGCAATCACTGCATCAACTCGCTCTCGAATTTACTATAATAGCAATAATTTATTTTTCAATGGATCATCAGTTGTTTACCATGATACACTGTTTCGGGGATTTAAAAACAACATATATATATATATATATATATATATATATATATATATATATATATATATATATATATATATATATATATATATAGTTTTTGTTGTAAATAGATAAACAATAAAAACTAAATGGTAAATTGTCTGTGGCGTCATAGCGTAATGGATTAAGACGCTAGACTGAAATACTTAGGGTCCGTGGGGTGCGAATGCTAACAACAGTCAAGCTACGCTAAACTGGAGTAGGGCCCCGAAACACGTGTATATATATATATATATATATATATATATATATATATATATATATATATATATAAACAATCAAGACAATGCTCACGCGATACACGCAAGTGTAAACTTCAACCTAATATAAATATATTTAACCAAAAAAAAAAAAAAACTTAATACAAACCGAATAGAGAGTAGAGCTTATCATAAAAGACAGAATAGAAATTAAAAATTTACAAGTAACGCTGGTCGAACGATTCGAACCACGCAACGAATCCAATTTTGACTCCATTAGCCGAGGGACACAGTTCATCGCCATGAAATTAAGTTAATTTTAACATTAATGAAGCTTAACGTTAAATACAGACGATCCTATAATGATCAAATAATAGGAAATACGATTTCGCACATAATGCTAGCTGACCGACTTTTTAAATTTCCCTAGACAGTGCTCAATTTAAGGAGTTTTTTTTTTCTTACATGAGCGACAAATTATAGTTAGTAAATTAACTAAGTTTCTGACTAAAAACTGTAACTATCATCATCATGACGTATGAATCCGAAAATTCTAATGTTAGCATTGGTTTCCCTGATATTATTTTAGCCAAAAATTTTTTCTAGAAAGACCGGATATATACTGGAGAGACCACGTGAAAGTTACAAACACTTTAAGTGAATGTGATTTTGGTGTAAGGAACTAGATTCGAACTTGAACCACCCAGGTCGTCAATTCATGTCGTTAACCCCTTGACCACCGTCACCTTCCTTAACTGTAATGATTGCAATGAATGCGAGATAGTATCACTGGAAAGAACCATCGATTTTAGCAGATAACGTTTTGAATAAACAAATTCCGATGTCAGATCGGGGTTGCTGTTTGATTCGATATGATGCAGAACCCGAAAATTGCAGTGAATACAAATCAATCGAGATGCGTCTGAAAAATGTATTTTACGCGTTTCACTTCGTATAATTTCTGGTTAGTTGCATCCACGCATTCATAGGAGAAGTTCGTTTTCTGTTCAGTGTGTTCCTCAATTTCTCTAAACATTCAGGCTTTAAACAAAGCAAGGTGTACTATATTTCGAATTCAATATCCTTTCTGTAAGCTCATTCCTGAAATATTCCCATTCTTTATTTTATTCGCCTTATTTATTTTCCAAATTACTGTCTTAGTGTAAGGAAATGTATATCTATAATCTAATATATAAAAGGCTATATGTCTGTCTGTCTGTTTGTCTGACTCCATATTTTCAAACTCTATCTCTACCGAAACTAAAAGTCGCAAAGCGGCGCTAGGGACCTAAACTGATTGATTTTTTTACGGGTCGTTCTTTTATGTGTCTTTATCCGGTTAAAATAGTTTTTAAGTGTCAAAAATATGTCAAAATTTAAAAAACCGTTGTACATTTTGTACATCATCTTTATTTTTAAGCAGCTACCATGCGTGTCACGTTGGTAGAGTGGTAACGTCACCAGTTTTGACGGTAGAGTTTTGCTTTCGGTTTCGATTCTAGCAGATGGAACCCAAAAACTTGTTTTTTTTTTTACTTTTGAAATCACGACTCTATCATAATATATACGATATCTGAACAAATTAAAATATCATATTTAAGCGTATTTTATGCCCGGGCAAAGCCGGGCACGCACCCCCGCTAGTCTATAAAATGTATACTAGTAAAAGGCTGCAAACAAATCAAAGGTCATTCTCTTTCACATGCAACCTTGTTTCAGCAAGTATTTCTCTCATTTTATGTTTCCCTCGTTAGACCACTGTAAAATATGGTGTCCATGCGTCTGCTCCATAACAGAGAGTACAGGCTACTGGAATGGTGCAAAGTCTATTAGATCTGCTATATGAAAGCTGACAAGAAAGTTAACATGTTCTCCCTTGAGCACAAACGATAACAAAGTGATCGCCTTTTGGCCTACGATCTCCTCAATGGACATTTTGATATATTTTGTACATGTTATTCTCTTCTGCATAAGAAAGAGATCTACGAGGGCACTCTGAGAAACTATTTTACCGTTGTGATTAAACCGTAAGCGGACCGCTTTCGATTAAGAAACCTAAGCCTTGGAATAGGCTTCCAAGGGAGATAATAAACCTGCCAACAACGCAATAATTCAAGGTGAATTTGAACAAGTGATGGGCTACTGTATCCTCGTCAGTGTACCACCCTTTCTACATGGCAAGTGAAGCATTCTTGTTCTATTTTTATTTGTTTATTTGGTACTTGTGCAGAATTTTGAACCAGACGTAACACACTGTCCGCTCGGCTTTGCTTGGAGCATGACGTCATTTCATTGTCATCTGGCGTAAGACGCCGGCCAATGTGCGACAAAGGAGCAGACGATCTTTCGGGGTAAAAAAATTGTGTGTGTGGGGGGGGGGGGGTAACGCGATTAGTCGAGAGCTTCTCGACAGTTATCTTTTCGAGTTTATGTGGAAACAGAAATTTGGTTAATGCTCCTTTTTGTCTCCATCTTAAACCATATATCGGTAAGCTATTCGATTGGGTTAACGAAGTTTCTTCCTCATCCTTTTTCCCATTCCACTTTAACATCGTCTAATAGGACCGTAGAAAAGTTTACCTAATCCTAAGGGAATATCTCGGCTGTCTAAATTTAATTAAAAATAGAAACCAAACTAAAAACGGTTGCCCGGTCTCACCCTACAGGAAAAAAAAATTCATGAAAAAAAAAAAAATGTTTACTTCACATTAGTTACAAAAAAATTTTTAAATGCAAAATATTGCATCCAAAGAACACATAAAAAGTAATTTATTTTTAAACTGTTGTACCAAAATATGAACAACACCCAATAAATGGTTCTCTTATTAATTTTTTTCAATTTTGTTTGACAAAAAAATAAATGATTGAAAAGAGAAAAGTACAACTGAAACAAAAATGTAGTAGGCAAAAAAAAAAAAATAAATGTTCTGTCAGCAACAGTACAACTTCAAAATAGTCAATATCGCCCACCTCCAGAAGAGAGGGAATTCCTGTCCGTGATAACCGTGGTAAAAGAAGACACACTCCAATCGCCAGAAACACCCACACACACAATTTGCAGGACTCTGCCGACTCGTCTCTAGCCTCCTGCTTTTATAGTGGCCGGGAATTATCAATTTGCATAATCACATGAGAAAGAAACGTGATTTTCCGAGAGTTGCATGGGGTAAACGCTAATAAAAACCCCCGGACGCCATCTTGGAATTCTCTTTTCCCCCAACTGGTGACACAACAGACGTACCCGAGGTAAGCTCTTTTTCCCCTCATTTTAGTTATTGCTACTTCTGCTACAACAACTTACTTGTTTATTTTTATTTATTTATTTTTTTCCACATAAAAAAATTGTTACAAGAATAAATCAAAAACTGTCACGATAGAGCGTTGCTTCTTTTTATTTTCGTAATATATATATATATATATATATATATATATATATATAAACAAGTAAGTTATATATATATATATATATATATATATATATATATATATATATATATATATATATACATATATATATATATTCTTTTTTTCTGGTGATTAAATGGTTTCTTCAGCATTTTTCTTAAGTAGCATTGTTATATATATAAACAAGTAAGTTATATATATATATATATACATATATATATATATATATATATATATACATATATATATATTCTTTTTTCTGGTGATTAAATGGTTTCTTCAGTATTTTTCTTAAGTAGCATTGTTACGCTTTGATAATCGGCAACCTTCGGTAAAAACCGACATGTTCCGAGAAAAACCGAGCAGCATATTAGTTAAGTCTGGTTCAGATTCTACACAAGTACCGTTTATTTTTTGTCAAATTAATTGAATTAGGTTGAATTCTAATTCATTCGCTAGTTCGTGTGGAACGATCTAATCTGTAGCTACGACTGTTTGTGATTGGTTTTTAATAAAGACTAACATTATGTGGAACAAGCCGAATTTGGGGCGTTGACCGGTGACAAATTCGTAGAACCCATAGAACTGCGTAAACAAAGGATTTTCTAAAATAACAAAGCAAACATTCCAGTCTATCCCTTTTAAATGCAGATGAGGTTATTGTCCTTTGCAAGAGATATTGTTTGTTTATTTATTATGCTGGACAAGATAAAGCACGAACACCTTCCAATAGCATATAATAAGAAAGATGAGGATATAGTCATTAGTTTAGTTTAGTAAAAAGAAAACAAAAGAAATGCTGAATAATTAAAGAATTAAAATACATTTATTTATTATCAAAAGATAACCTCAAAACAATACCGTGTATTTCGAGCCAGGTGATGTGTAAAAATGAGGAAATATAGTGTTCCCTTAAGTCTGCTTGTAAATGAAGTAGTTATATATATATATATATATATATATATATATATATATATATATATATATATAAACTGTGTGTGTGTGTGTCTGGTCACAAATAGGCTCCTATATGGTTGATTATTATAGAAAACTGATCACATATAATAATAGACGATGTATCGAGACATAGGAATAGATATGTTTGATCTGGCATAATGATGATTCATTAAAATTGTGAGGTCTGCGTACGCGCCTGGTCCACAAAGTATGGAAATAAAAAATTTAAAAATAAAAAAAACGTTTACAAGTGTTTTTTTTATATAGATGTACATAAGAATACTTTGATAAGTATGTTCTAACTTAAATAGGGATGGTATAATAAAATTGTGGGGTTTGCGTTTGCGCCTGGCCTCCATAGAATGGAAATAGGCAGGAACCTTTATAAAGACTTTTCATATCTATCTGCATAAGTATACTTTGATAATTATGTTTCAGTTTGAAGAAATATGGTATAATAAAATTATGGGGTGTTCGTTCGCGCCTGACCTCCAAAGGATGGAAATATGTCACAGAGTTTAACAAGGTTTTTTAATATAAATCCCCAGAATGTTCCGATAAGTTTTTCAGTGTGAACAGGTATGGTATAATAAATTATAGGGTTTATCTATTTTATTTTACTTTCATCATATTTTGCTTTGGTTTTGATGCCCCCCCCAAATTCGAAGCTATCTCTTTACAACCCTTCCTTTTCATAACCTATCATACTTCCATAAATCAGAGTCCATTTTCTGTAGGCTGTTTTTGAACCCAGTCAACGACGGGTACTTTTGCTAGTATATATATATATATATATATATATATATATATATATATATATATATATATATATATATATATACACATCTATACATATACATATGCATATATATACATTTATATACATATATATATATACATATACACACATATATATACGTATACACACATACATATACATATATACACATATAGACATATATACATATATATATACACATATACACAAATCTATATGCATGTTTTGAAAAAAGAAAAACCGAATGAATTTATAAAATGGTGATAAACGTTTCGTTCCTATTGCAATTTCGCTTAGCTTTGCTCGGGCCCTATGTACTGTTCATAACTTTATGTGCATATGTATATATTAAAAAGTTTGAATATGTACGGTAATTCCTTTCTATATAATAGCCTTCCTTAACTACCATATAGAAAAGTTGGTAGAGACCGTAGCCGTAAAAGATGTTTTAACTTTGGCCCCAATTTTGACCCCTTAACATTTATTGTTTTGGGCTCAAATCAAACTAAAATGTTTGACTCATGTCCAAGTAACGTACATCTAAAATTTCAAGAGTTTAGACCCAAAATTACCGGAGGAGGTTGGTAGAGTCTTCAAACGTCAACTCTGTAAATTTTGACCTCTTGCAAGTACAAAAATCCGCCCATAGTCTTATTAAAAATCTTGCTGCATGTCTGAATACCCTTTATGTAAAATAGCAAATGTTTAGACCGAAAATTAACTTAATAGTTTGCTAGAGATCGCAAACGTAAGATGTTTTGAACTTTGATCCCTTGGAAGCCTAATTTCCAGAAAAAAAAAAAACGATAAAAAAAAAGCTTGCAGTATGTCTAAATACACTTTATTTAAACTTTCAAATGTTTAGACTAAAAATTAGCTGAGTAATTTTACAGAGACCGCAGAGGTCAATTTTTTTAACTTCTACCCCGACTGTGACCTTTTTTTTTACAAGGTGTTCACCACTTATCAAGGCTCGGAAGCCACTCGGGGATAAGGGTTATTGCGTGTACAGTACTTTAGTGTTGAGATTTAATAAAGTGTCTACTTAATTGGGCGGTTCATCAGGAATTTGTTTATGTTGGACTTGAAAACATCCAGGTTGTAGTCAGGTGGGAAACAGGCAGACGGAACAGAGTTCCACAGGCGTGCAGTTCTAAGAAAGATGCTTTGTTCATGGAATCTACGTTTTGGTTTTTGCACAGATAAAGAGAGGGGAAAATTTTTGACAGTGGTTGCAGCTAGACGAGTGCTCATGAAAGATTGGCGAGGGGGGACCAAAGATTGAAGCTCAAACGAACACTTGTCATGGAAGTAACGATAAAACAAAGACAGGCTCGCAACGTATCTTCTGTGGGAGAGAGGTTCCAGGGAAGAGAAAAGGCCATCCTCCACTAAGCCACGAAGACTATTTTGTACTCTGTCAAGGCAGAATAGGCTGTATTTAGCAGCACCTGCCCAGATGTGGAAACAGTACTCCATCCTTGGACGTACTTGGCTTTTATATAAATAGAGAATTGCATCAGCAGTGAGATATATTCTGGAGCGGTAGAAGGATCCTACCATCTTTCCAGCGACCGTGGCAATAGACTTGATGTACGTGTTCCATTTCAGGTCAGGAGTAAAGGTCAAGCACAGAAGCTTATAAAAACATGGAGCTTCCCCTAGTCGAGAGCCATCCATTTCAATTGATGCCAGATGGAGATCAGAGCGTTGATGATGTATAGATAGGAGCTTAGTTTAGATGCATTAGAGCGAGATTCGAAATCGGGACCCAACGGTAATGAGCCTAAACCCTTACCCCTGGACCATCTCGCCGACTGTCTGGATATATCCCGATTTACTTAGATGTTGTTTTGTTTGGAGTTTAGCTATATGTTTTGAATTAATTCAATTATTTACGAAAGTGCATTTTTACCTAAATGCGAGTTGGGAATAATTTTCCCTTTTAATTGGTACCCCCACATGGGGAGCGGTATATATATATTATTTTTAAAATGTAATTATCCACTGACACGTGTTTCGTCGTATACGACTCATCAGAGTGGCTATATCTAGCGAGATTCGAAATCGGGACCCAACGGTAATGAGCCTAAACCCTTACCCCTGGACCATACCTACATATACACACGTACTTACATATGTATGCACATACATATATATACAGATACATACATAAATATACACATACATACATACATATATATACACATATACATACATATACACATACATATATACATATATATATACATAGATATATACATACATATCTACATATATGTACATATACATATAAATACACATATACATATAAATACACATATACATATAAATATACATATATGCATACATTTATATTTATATATGCATACAATCAAGTAGATACACACACACATATACATTCCTACATATATATATACATACGTATGCATATAAATATAGGCAGACATATATATTCATATATGCCTACAAATAGGTACATAAACATACATATATATACATAGACATATATATGCATACATATACTAATGCATATATACATACATATATACATATATATACGCATACATATATATACACACATACACGTGCATATATATACACATATATTTTCTTATATATAATATACATATATATATACATACATATGTATTCATACATATATATGCATGCATAAATATATTCATATATATATATATATATATATGTATAAATATATATATACATACATATATATATTCATACATATACATAATATACATATATAAATATACGTACATACATAATATATATAAAGATATATATATATATATATTTGTTCAATTTGTCTTTACATAAGCAGTAATTTGTTGCTAGACAGTCATGAGGATGTTTCGGTCTTCTAATATTTGGTAACTAGATACCTCTTCAGGCACGAAAGCGGAATTAAAAATGAAAACCAAAAATCAACTCTCAGCAAAAGAAGGGTTATGGAGGTAACGGTTCAGCTGTGAGGAGAACAGGGTTGATTAAGTGCGATTTTGTTAGTTTATATTTTCGTATTTGTTTATTCACTTATTTACCGTGTCTTTATTCAATCATTTCATGTTTGTGTTAGGGCATAGGGTTTGTAAGGTTAGAGGTTATAAAGCCAGAGCTATGTAGATGTTATCTTAAACAAGTATGAGGTTAGCTTGTCTGATTGCCCACTGCCTGTCTGAGACTACAAGGGTGGGTTGTCTTAAATTTCTTTTTATTATTTGTTTTAATTTAATATTCCTATTTTTCTCTGCTAAAAGATTAGGATTTACTCGGATCTGTTGACCATTCCTCGTGGGTTTCTAGTGAACGGTGGAGGGAGGAATTTGGTGAAAGGTGTAAGAAAGAAAGGAAAGAAAAGAGTAGGGGGAGATGGAATGGGGAGGAAGGAAAGAGGATGAAGAAGAAGGAAGAGAGAAGAAAAGGGAGAAGGGGAGAGAGGGTGGCATCTTTTGTTTGATAGTGGTAGATTTGTTTTCTCTTATTTAAACAAAATCGGTTTTTTATTCTTTGTTTTTATTTTTATTTTATTTGTCCATTCTAATATTTATTCCTACTTTTTATTTATTTAATGTTGGTTTATTAATTGGTGCATTTGTAAATTCGTTATTAAAAGCTTTCATAATGATAGTAATTGCAAAACTCAAAATATATGTCATTATTAAACTTATGATGGTTAAATGCAGTTATTTTTATTTTTATTTATTTATTTATTTAATTTTTTATTTTTTATTTTCTATTTAAAAAAAAATGTTTTTTTAATTATTATTTATTTATTGGCAGCGATAATGATTATTCAGCTAGAAGGGTGATTAGGAATTCCTCCTAGTTATTTGCTGCTAATAAGCACTGATATAACTTTACTGGGGGTTATATTAATTATCTGTAAATACGAAAATATAAACTAACAAATTCGCACCAATTCATTCCGTTCTCCGCACAGCTAAATCGTTACCCTCATGACCCTTTAAAAGTTTAAAAAAAAAACGGCCTTCTTTTGCTGAAAGTTGATTTTCAGTTTTCATTTTGAATTCCGCTTTCATAAATAAGTGTTTGTTGCCTAAAGTGGTCTCTAGTTGCTTAACACTAGAAGATCGAAACATGCTCATGGCTGTGTAGCAACAAATTGCTGCTTATGTAAAGACAAATTAAAAATGTAACTTGCTCTATTTCCGTATTGAGGATTCTTGTATTAACCTCGTTATATTTCATTGGTTATCCTACTTTTGAAAAATAGCAACCTCAAATTATATATATATATATATATATATATATATATATATATATATATATATATATATATATATATATATAGTGTACTGTCTTTAGCTCGGTTTCACCTATGGTGATGTGGGGAGGGTTGTACTCTTCCCGAGGAGCGAGCTGGTGGAGGACCTCTGTCTTTTTCATGCTGACCTCTGGGTTTCTGGGAGATCGTCTTCCACGATAGCAGGTATTAGTGTGCGCAAGAGCACACGGGCAAGGATTTTTCCTGCGATAGAGAGCAGGATGATTCCCCGGTAGTTTGAGCAGGCCGATCTTTCCCGCTTGTTTTTGTATAAGGCAATGATGACTGAGTCGCGGAGGTCCCGTGGGAGTTTTCCCTGCTCCCAACAACAGGCAAGGAGTCCATGGAGCTTGATGTGCAGTTCGGGACCTCCATATTTCCAGATCTATGGAGGGATCCCATCAATTCCTGGGGCCTTGCCGCACCTCAAATGTCTAATGGCCTCAGTTCACCTACCTGGGATGCACTATCACCTCATATGCAAAGCTCGACAAGGAAATCGATAACCGACTAGCCAAGGCGAACAGTGCTTTTGGCAGACTATACAACAGAGTCTGGCGGAATAAACACCTGAGGAAGGACATAAAAATCTGTGTCTACAGAGCCGTAGTACTGCCAACCCTTCTTTACGGCTCTGAGACATGGGTAACCTACTGCCATCACATACGACTCCTCGAGCGTTTCCATCAGCGCTGTCTCCACACCATCCTCAATGTACTCTGGTATGACTACGTCACCAATGTTGAGGTCATCCAGCGGGCGAGGACCATCAGCATCAAGGCTATGCTGCTAAAGTCACAACTGCGCTGGGCGGGGCACGTCTCCAGAATGGAGGACAACCGACTGCCCAAGATAACTCTTTACGGCGAACTATCCACCGGCTCCCGTGATAGAGGAGCTCTGAAGAAACGTTACAAGGACTCTCTGAAGAAGTCACTTGAAACCTGTCACATTGACCAACGCCAGTGGTCTACTCTTGCTGCAGACCGTGTCATCTGGCGATGCACAGTCCACCAGGCCATCACCTCATTTGAATTCTCTCGCATAGAGATCCTGCGCGAAAGGCGCTACAAGAGGAAGATTCGGGAATTCTCAGCAACCGCACCTGATGGAACTTTTGAATGCAGCCGCTGTGGCCGAGCCTGCTTGTCTCGCATTGGGCTCATCAGCCACAAACGTGCCTGCAGTTGACGTGGACAACCACCTTCAAAGAATCTTCGTTCGCGAAGTAAAGCCATTGATAATATATATATATATATATATATATATATATATATATATATATATATATGTATATACAATCATATCTATGAACATATACATAAATATATATTCATATATACCTACACACACACACACACACATTCATCTATAGATACATTGATCGCCGTTACTTCTGTAGTTTATCCCGCTAGTAAGTACGTTACTCACACTGCGTTTATAGCGTTGTTTTCAAATGTCATGAGCTGACAATCCTTTTCGTTTGATATTCAAATAATAATCGTAAACAGTGATAGAATGGCACGTGGACTTTCGCATGGAATGGGATTGTACGCTTTCTTTCTTTCTTTTAATTTTCTTATCTTCTTGTTTTTTTTATGGAAGAAACTGGATTTGGTTGTACTTTGTGTACAAGAATGGGGAATTGTTCACCTTGTTGAACTGACTTATGCCGCATGAAGACAATACTGACGCTGCTCAGTTGAACAAAGACGACGGATGAGAAAATCTACTGAAAGCGTGCAACTGAGCTGGTTCGTGTGCATCACACTTTTCAGCAGAGTTTTGGTGTTGCGGGTCCATTACCGAAAGGCTGAAAAAATAATTCACAACAGTTTGTCTAAGCTTTTATTTTACAAGGAAATCACCATTTATCAAGGCCAGAAGGCCACTCGAGGATACGGGTAAATGAATGTAAGGTCGTAGTATAGTAATCGTTAATGGTGCAGATTGGATAGAATTTGGATTATTTAAGGGAACGGCTCAACAAGAACTTGTTTAGATTAAACTTGAGTGCTATCATATTGTAGTAGGCCTGGAAGCAGGCCAGTAGAATAGTGTCCAATTGGGTGGGCAGTTCAATGAGAGAAGCTTTGTTCATGGAAATTGCGCTTAGAGTTAAGCACAGATAGAGGAGGCGGAATTGTTGATAGTGGCTGTAGCTAGTTGAGTGTTTTTTTGTGAAAGTTTAGCAAGGAGGGGCCATAGATTGGGTCTAAGACGAGCATTTGCCATTAAAATGATTATAGAGCAGAGACAGGCTCGCAATGTCTTGGGCTTGCGCAAGAACAACGCTTCGATGCAAGAGATCCAAGTCATAGTTTAAAAGGCAAGTCACTGGACCCGTTTTAATCGGGATGATGATAGACGGCTAGAATAATAAATGCAGAGTTCGCACAAATATCATGTCAGTGCAATTAACTTGTTTTGGATAGTCGTGTTTTTTTGTTTTTGTTTTTTAATTCAGCATTATTAGTGACACTGATTTCAACTAGGGTTGCTACTAGCCCCTTATTTTCCCAATATCATTATGTTATCTTTAATAGGTCTCTTTTCTAAGTATGTAGTTGTATGGATCGCATATTCATAGTGGATATTGGATGTTTTATTTCTAATGGCCTTCTGGGTATAAGTTGCCAGGACTTGTTGCTAACAGAAGATTGAGCTATGCAAATATAATACATTTCTGGAGTTCAGGGTAAAATAGAGCTATTTATTTATTTTTTTTTAATGTAATTTTACTCGTACTTGTCACATAACGAAGACGTTTTGACGTCAATGAGACGAGTTGAAGTTTGATACGGTTTCTTTGGTTAAATAATACAATTGTAGCTATGTGTTAGATAGGAAAGGGCACTTCGCTAGTATATATCGTCTGCTTTTGAGTTCGCAGGAAAACGTTAGCATGTAGGATAAAAAGAAATTGAGTTCAATGGCTCAGTTTGTGCACTCAGATATCACCTCGACTTGCTGTGGGAAGGAAACTGACGTGACGTCACATGACAAACACGTGAAGCATGCATGATCCCCCGTTAATGCACAGTAAGCAAGGAGACATAAAAATGACTAAGTTCAGCATTTACACCCTCCATTTAGCCCCCAAAGTCCCCAACGGACGTCAGATCCTGGTGAAAATGAACAAACGGTGCAATTTTAGGCTTTAACATATGTAAATTTGAGTTCTGCACCATGCAAAAAAAAGAAAAAAAAAGAAATGACTAAGTCCATCATTTATCCCCTACATATAACCCCAAAAGTCCCCAAGGCCTTAACATATTTAAATTTGAGTTCAGCACCATGCAAAACTGCTAAATAGACATACACAGACATTTTTGGACAAATATGATAAAATAGTCCCAAAAATGGAGTGTTTTTATTAGCCATAAAAGAGCCCCTGGGGCACACCCAAGAGTTATTGCAAAGTATAGACAAACAAAATTATATAGAAATCAGTTAGTTTCAACTTTTCAGAAAGTTTTATAAAAATCCAAGACATCAATGTTTTTATAAATAAGCACAAAAGTGTCAATTTTAGCCATTTTATTCTGAAAGGTGCCCCTAGGGGAGCAACCGGAATTTTCCCGGAAAATCCGTTCTGTTACTTTTTTAATAATATCATGTTTGATGTTTGTGCAAAATTTCCAAACATTGAAGCGTAGTTATTTAGAAAAGTGCGGATAGACGAACGGACGAACGGACAAGGGTCGGGGGACCAAAAAGAGAGAGTGAGAAAAGAAGCAAGAGGTTCGAACGGAAGCTTAGGGAGTGCAAATATGTGGATTTAGAAATGTCCCAGTAAGAGATGATTCACCAGTAATTATCAACCTCTTTTTAGATAGAAAAATAGACATAAAGAAACGAGAAGTCAACAGCAGGAGAGGATGCACTTCTGAAAGTATCGAAAATCGCGGTCAGCATTCCGGGCATCTACTATAATTGTACACTGAAAGGCTTTCATTTTATTTAATAGAGAAAATTGATCACATCTTTAGAAAACATTACGTAAGAATAATTTGAAAGTTTAGAAAACCGTATAATCTAATATATAGAACTTATTATGTATCTGTCTGTCCGCCTGTTTTTTTTTCTTTTTTTTTGTTTTTTTTTTTCAAACTGTATTTTTTCTGCGACGAAAGGTCGCGGAACGGTATGAGGTGGGTCAAATAATTGCATTTTTTATAGACCGTTATTTTATGGGTCTTTAGTCGGTAAAAATAGCTGTTAAAGGGGTCAGAATTGAAAAAAAATTATAACTTACCAGGCGTAAGTCAGCTAAACATTATTTATACGCATGCGTAAATATATATGCGTTTATATGTAAAAGTTGTATTTTTTAGCTATTTCTTATCCATCTGACGATAGCTCAAATAGTAACGACCAAGGCTGGAGCGCGAAATGTTTTGGTTTTGATTCTAACTGATGGCACCAAAGTTATATATTTTTTTAACTTTTGAAATTATTACTATATGAAATCTGCATAAAGTAAATATCATATTTGAGGGTATTTTACGACTGGACCATGCTGGGCTGCCATAATATATACTGGGTACAATATAACTTACAATAGAAAAAACGCTCTACGATAATAAATAGAGAATCTGCATAAATTAAAATATATTTAAGCGTATTTTACGACCGGGCAACACCGGGATCCCTGTTTGTGTTATATATATTTTTAATATAATGATTACATTTTTTATGGCTTTCTTTATAAAAACAACTTATTTATAGAAGAATTGTAGCCTTTTGTGTTTGTATCTTTTTGATTTTGTCGTTTAGTGGTATTAACCCGAGGGTCGGCCCCTCCGATATCATTGACTGTTGGTGTGAAGTTTTGATTGATGTGCATTTCGTGGTCAGCATCAAACGTGTACATTTCTCTCTCTAAGGAGTGTCGACCCTTCGGGTTAATACCATCAACGACACAATTAAGAGAAAAATAAAACACTAGGTATTTTTCGATGAATAAGTTGTTTTTAATAGGAAATATAAAAATGAGAATGTGTGTGTGAGAGGACACTTTTCGACCTATACACTCAACGGATTTTTATCAACAGACTAAAAATTTGGTATATACGGTATTCAAACATGTGTAAAACTTTTTAATTAGATTTTATTCGAAAAAAGGGCTGCTAAGGGGTTAAAATTGAAAAATTGGTGTATGGGGATTCATCGGCTTTTTATCTGTTTGTCAATTGTTTCACGAATGCGCATGCGTTAATGGTTCACATAACAGATTTCTTATGTTAAGAATAAATAGGTTTTAAAATACTTTCTAAAAGATCGTGTCAAGTTCATCTAATGGTTATAGTACTTGACTCACTCTCTTTAATTTTTGGTTTCCATCTTAGCTCGAGTATTTTTATACTTAGAAGAAGTGAACTGTTTAGGCAAAAATATAATACTTGTGTACACATGTATCAGTGTCTTTCCATTTTTTTTTTTTACTTTATTTTTTAAAGGAAGTTAACGTGACGCTTAATACCGGGCAACGCCGGGTACATCTTCGAGTTATTTAATAAAAAATATATAAAATTATGCGGGTTTCTACATTTTCAAATTAATCTAATTTATAAACCTCACTATGTATGTCAGTCTTTCTCTATATTTTCAAACTCTATCTCTTCCGAAACTAAAAGTCATAGAACAACGCTAGGAGCCTCAAATGATTAGATTTTTTTTTATGGGCCGTTCTTTTATGGGTCTTTAGCCGGTTAAAATAGTTTTTAAGGGATAAAAAAGGGGGTAAAAATTGAAAAAAATCGTTATACATTTTGTACATTCATCTTAGTTTAATTTTAATTTTGAATCAGTTCATGTGCGTGCCACGTTGATACATTCGTAACGTCACCAGCTTTGAATGCTACAGTTTTGCTTTCGGTTTCGATTCTAGCTGATGGCACCCAAATACTTTTTTTTTACACGACTCTATAATAATATATATGAAATCTGGGCAAATTAAAATATCATATTTAAGCGTATTTTACGACCGGGCAAAGCCAGTCAACCCCGTTAGTATATATATATGATATGTTTCTTCTGTGTTTTCATTAAGTTTGTTTTTTGTGCATTTAATGATGTACGGCACACCATACTAAGCATATGCGGATTTAACCGGCGTCTTCCAAAGGAGGAAGTTCCATGGGAGTATGAAATTAACAAGCGGCCCTCAGTTTCATGTATACCTCCGTTAGGGGATATAACGACGTTAGGAGGTGTCGACGTTCTATATACAGCGCTAGGAATTCCTAAATTGGTCACCAATCTGGTACTGGCCAGGCTCAACGTTGCTTAACTTTGCTGCTGTACAATGATGTATTACCTCAATAAAAATTAATTTTATTATGCACTATTATTATACTATAACTCTGTATTTGTCACCGTCTCAATTTTAACGTCATGGCGATATTTCTAGCAATCTTTTCCAATTTAATAACTAATGCTGGAATGCTTAATGTTTTGTTTCGATTCTAACTGATGGCACCCCAGGCATATTTTTTTAAAAATAACTTTTGAAATAACTACTGTTTATAGAGTACAATATAATAACCAATGTAATATTGACCTTATGATAATGAATATGAAACCTGTGTGATCTCGATAAAGTCTCTTTACGAGTTAATAAGTTTCTTATGAAAAAGACAATTAAGATATATTAACATTTTTTATTTGAATTAACGATTTTAAAAAGTTCTAACTCATTTAATGCACCTGTAGAGGGTCACAATTAGTGAATTTTATTTTATTTTTTTTAATCTTCCATAAATACTTATTAAAACAAAATAAAATCAGGTCAAAGAATTTCGCCACGTGTTTTCCCCATAATTTTTTTATAATTGTAAAACGACTTCATGGATACTCTGTATATTTAAGCGTATTTTACAACCGGGGCACACGCCGGGAGAGAGGGGCACTGCTATATATTTGGTACAATATAATAATCAATAGAGAATTAGTTCTATAATAATAAATACGAAATCTGCATGCATTAAAGCGTCATATTTAAGCGTTCTTCCGACCGATCAATGTCGCGCGGTCTTTTAGTTTGAATTAAAAATGTTTAGAATGTCTGGTTACTTTTGACTCAATATGTACATGAAAAATTTTGGTCAACAAATGACGCTTATTTTTTATTTATTTATTTATTATTTTTTTTTTATTTTTTTATTTATTTTTTTTTTTTTTTGCAGAATGTGTGGACATGAGAAGATTCTTATGTATCAACATGGCACAATTTTGTTGACCAGCTTACTTCTGTTGTTGGTATTTTTGCATGCGGAACCACGTGGAGGTTGCGAAAATTTCAAAGTGAAAATGTCACTATGTAACCGATTAGATTCGAACCTGTTACATCCAGGTTATCAGTCATGTATTTAACCATGGTAACTTCTCAATATAGTTTAATACAATGCAGTATGGAAATGTTTTTATTATCTAAAGCAAAATGGAAAAAAAAATGTTTTTAGCCGAGATTTGTTTTTGTTTTTATTTAATATTTTATTTAATCTCGTGATGTAGTTTAATCGTTCCATCACAGATTTGATGGGAAACTATATTGATGGATTTTTATTTATTTATTTATTTTTTATTTTTGTATTGTATAGGGTAGGAAGTGAACAGACAAATCAAATCTTTTTTATGGCCTCTTTTGCAAATCTCATTTTTAAAAGCAAGCATCAAAATGCATTCAAATTTGCGTTCATTGAAAAACCGAAAACGCATCATTTACCGTTTGGTAAGATGGTATATGTCATGCTTTTAGTTTTCTCCTTTAATATGTTTTTCTTTTGTCTTTTTTTTTTTACAGAAGAGTCACCACTTATCAAAGCCCGGAGGTGACTCGAGGATAAGGTTAAGGATTGTAAAAACAATAGTAGTGGAAATTTGGTGAATTGGATTACTTAAGGAGATACCTCATCAAGAACTTGGTCACGTTCGGCTTGAAGACGACCATATTGTAGTCAGTTGGAAAGCAAGAAAACGTCCACAGGCGGGTAATTCTGAGAAAGAAACTTTGTTCATGGAATCTACGTTTAGGTTTAGACACATAAAGAGTAGGGAGAATTATTGATAGTGGTTTTAGCTAGACAGTGTTTTCGTGAAAGTCAGCTTAGGGGGGGGCGTCATAGAATGGAGCTCAGACGAACATTTTCCATGAAAATAATCATAAAGCAAAGACAAGCTCGCAACGTCTCTTCTGCGGGAAAGAGGTTGCAGGGAAAAGAAAAAGACATCCCCCACCAGGCTACGAAGTCTATTTTGAAGTTTGCCAGGGAAGGATAAGCTGCTTCTAGCAGCTCTTGTTCAGATGTGGCAACAGTACTCCATCTTTGGACGTATTTGACTTTTATACAGGTAAAGAATTGCATCAGCAATGAGATATCTACTGGACCGATAGACCGATCATGAGTAAGTTGCTGGAATCTGTGTTAAAGTAATCAACCATCTTAGCAAAATAACCTTCTTAGTGACACGCAATATGATTTCTGTTCTGCTAGATCTATAGCAAATGTGCTTACAGTTATATCTCATAGTATTAGTGAATCTCTCAACGTAGGCTACCTTTCTAGGGCAATTGCTCTTCGCATAATAAGACCTTTAATAGGATATGGCATAATAGTCTACTTCAAAAAATCTTGTCTTTTCAATTATTGAATCATTTCTCTCTGATAGATTCATAAGAGTAGTGGTTGATGAGCAGAAATTAGAAGCTCACAGTATTAATGCTGGTCCCTTAGAGGTCCATCCTGATCTACACCGATTATCTTCCAAATAATACCCTTAGATCATTCGTAGACATTTATGCTGACGACAATACCATCTATGCCAGTACTTTAAAGACCGTAAACGACCATTTCTTTTCTCTTCTCTGATCTTGAGCACGTGGTACAATGGGGAAAGAAGTGGCTGGTTACTTTTAATGCATCTAAAACCAAGCTTCTACCTTTACATCATCAACGTTCTGATCCCCATATGGCATCAATTGAAATGAATGGCTCTCGTCTTGGGAAGGCTTCATGTTTTGACAAGCTTCCAGGATGGATATTTACTCCTGATCTGAAATGGAACACGTACACCAAATCCGTTGCTAAGGTTGCTGGAAAAATGGTGGGATTCTGTACTGTCACCACACCCGGGGAGGAGCTGCTAGAAAAATCTTATCCTGTCTTGATAGAGTTGAAAATAGACTTCGTAGCCTAGTAGAGGATGTCCGTTTCTCTTCCCTGCAACCTCTTTCTCACAGAAGAAACGTTGCGAGCCTGTCTTTTATTTATCGTTATTTTCCTGGCAAGAGCTCGTCTGAGCTCCAATCTATGGTCGCACCTCACCAAACTTTCACAAGAAACACTCGTCTAACTGAAAACACTATCAATAATTTCCCTTACTCTTTATCTGTGCCTAAACCTAAACGTAGAATGCATTAAAAAATCTTTCTTAGAACTGCACGCCTGTGGAAGCGTCTTCCGTTTTCAGCTGACTACAATATGGTCGTCTTCAAGTCCAATGTAAACAAGTTCTTGATGAGCCGTTCCGCCTAAGTAATTCAATTTACCAAATTTCCATTACTAACGATTACTACGATATTGTCCTATTGACTACTGTACACTCTTTAATCCTTATCCTCGAATGGATTCTGGGCCTTGATAAGTGGTGATGCCTATGTAAAAGAAAGCAGCACTTATGTAATCTGCAATTATATTTGTTGTTCGCTCTGAGGATTGGCCCTTCGACTTCTAGAAGAGTGTAACTTACAACAAAATTTTACCACGTACCGATATGGATAGTGGATAAATTACGTAGTAAATGTAATGCTGGTGACAAGATACATTAATGAATTAAATAAAAGGTTCCACTCGAAATTACGTATAGAGTCCAGAGTTTAGCAGAAAACTTTCCGAGTTCGACAGAAAGATTTCCGAATTCGACAAGATAAACCTGAAGAAGGTCGGAAGTTACATCGACTTAAACATGATTAAAAGAACATTCAGGATGAGAACAGCAGTCCGAAGGATCCAAATAATACGAATTATCAATCCTCATCTCAAAAATTCAGAAACACAATGTCGATGCTGATGGGCAAATCATTTAGAGAAAATATAATGTACGAATTATTTTTACGTATGTATATATCATTATTTCTTTTCATGCTGATGTATTAATGTTCTAAATTTACATTCGGCGGATGTGACGTCACGTCAAAATAACTGAATCGTTCGTTCTGATTGGTCAATAAACTATTGAGGGAAGATCTAATAGAAAATAAGATAAGGATTTAATTCGTCAATATTCACTGGCAACACATTAACGTAAGCAACAAGAAAGAGTAAATAAGGCGTTTCAATCATTTTAATGAAATCCAGACAAATCTTTAGCGTTGTTTTATTGTCGAGATATTTTAAACTCGTGAGAAATGGAAAGTAAATAAAATGTGAAAACATGAGAAAATTAGTTCATCATTCGGTTTCTTCCTTTCCATCTTTCTCTCTCTCTCTCTCTCTCTCTCTCTTTCTCTCTCTCTCGTAGTAGTAGTAGTAGTAGTAGTAAAAGTAGTAGCAGTAAACTAACGAGTAATGCAACAACTACTACTTCTTATATCAAGCGGCTTCACGCATTGTCTGGAGTGATTTTCATGAAAAACAAAAATATAGTAAAGTCTGTTTTAGAGGGTAAATACATAATCATTACATACACATAACTAGACACACACATGCAAGTGCATATATATATATATATATATATATATATATATATATATATATATATATATATATACTGGCATGGGTGCCCGGCATTGCCCGGGTGTTTGGAGGTGTGAGTTGAGCAAAAAAAAAAAAAAAAAGTGGTAGTAGGAAGGCAGGCTCGAACCCGTACCGTGAAGGAGGAAAAGAACGGGAAAAAAACGTGACGTCTATGCTGTTACGAACATCGCTAAAACGGAAGTGACGTAGGTTTAAATTAAGGCTAGACAATCGAAAAGAGGGGATGACTTTCAAAAATCTCGGCGAAAAAAGCGACTCCTCCCTGTATAAAAGTGCCCAGTTGAGGGTGAAGAAATTAATATTTTTAGTCAATTTTTCGATATTTGTCGTCTGAAGTGTCAAGCTTCAAAACGATACTGATCTTGTGAAAATCCGTCGCCTCTGCCGAAAGTTTTAGGCAGACATGCAAACATACATACATACATTTATATATTGGTAGCTCAAATTTTCGGTCCAAACTGAGTAAAAAAGCTTGCACCATCTCTGAATACCCTTTATGTAAAATTTCAAATGTTTAGACCAGAAATTGTCTAAGTAATTTGGTAGAGACCGCAGAAGTCAATTTTTTTTTTTAATTTAACCCCTATTATCACACATTAACATTTATTGTTTTGGGCTCGAATCAGGTTATTAAGTTACATCCATGTCCATCGAACCTATATCTAAAATTTCAAATGTTTATCCCGAAAATTGTCGGAGGAGTTTGGTAGAGTTCTCAAAGGTCAAATCGTTGAACTTTGACCCCCTAACAGCCAAATTTCTGGCCGAAAATGGATTACAAAGGTTTTCCCAAATCTCAATATGCTGTATATCAAATTTCGAGTAGTTATTGCGTAGGGAAATGTACATCGACAGACACACTTTTATAGATATATAGATAATGTGTCAGATATGTACAAACTACACCAACAACATACCATCACTGTGGTTTGATACGCCCTAATCGAAGATTCCAAATTGGAATGTATTTTCGAATACGTATCGTGTTAAGAAAAGAAAAATGTAATATGCCGGTCGTGGAATGTTACGAACCAAATGACAAGTTAATCTAAGGTTCTTTGATCAGTATCGTCGGAAAATAACTAAGAGCACATTTCGACCAGACAAGAGGAAATAGCATAACAACAATATTATATATATGTATTTATGTATACATTAACTATTTTATTATGTACTAGCATTTCAGCCCGGTGTTGCCCGGGTGTTTGGAGGTGTATCTTGAGCAAAAAAAAAAGAAAAGCGGTCAATTTTTTTTTTTATTAAACTTTGACCCCTATTATGATCCCTTAACATTTCTAGTATATATATATATATATATATATATATATATATATATATATATATATATATATATATATATATATAATTGCTTTAAAGAAAATAGTCGGCAAAACCCGAGGGGTCCCTTTTGCAAACAAACTCATCAGGAATTAATCGTTTGACTGTGAATATATATATATATATATATATATATATATATATATATATATATATATATATATATATATATATATATATATATATACAGAGAAAGAGAGAGAGTGAGAGAGGGAGAGAGATAGACAAATATTACATCAATGTAAAGAAATAAGAAAATAAAAACTTAATTACAGATAAATAAAATTACGATATATATACATTTTTACTATGTTAAACATAAAAAAATGATATATACATAATAAATAAATTGTTATTCTAATATAAGAGTTCAAATTTTTGAGCGGCCTGCCCGCGTTATAATCGAAATCTTAACATCTTGTAAAACTATCTCTGGTATTTTGAAATCTGTACAAGTATAAGATCGGCTTTTTAAGAGCCTAATAAAAAGTGAAAAATGTATCGTGAACGATAACAATTCTTTTGTATAAATAGGTCGCGTGAGAAATATTTATGGGAAATAGAGCACATCAGAATCTAAAAATAGTGTAAAAGGAATATTTATAAAATACTTGTTTTTCTTTCTTCCTTTCTTGCTACATTACAGTTTTCTTGCTTACTATTGATTTTTCTCTCACTCCACTTCTGGGTTGTCCCTATTATATGCCCCAAGGGATAGCTTCTGCCTACATTTGAAGTTTGGTGTGCTCTATTTCCTATTAATATTTTATTGTCGGGGTTATTATTCTAAAACAATTTTTTCTCATATAGTCTACTTTTTTTACATTTTAATTTCTTGTGTCACTCTTGAAAGGTTCAGTGGGAAAGACAAAGAAAGTTCAGAAAGTATATATATATAAATATATATATATATATATATATATATATATATATATATATATATATATATATATATAGCTAACCTGGGTGCCTGATGTAACCCGAATGTGGGGGGGGGTGAGCAAAAAAAAGTGGTAGTAGGCAGGCAGGCTCGAACCCGTACCGCGAAGGAGGAAAAGAACGTGAAAAAAGTTATGTCTTTTCTGTTTTAGAAGTAAAATAAAGTAATAATCTATATATATAAAAGCGAAAATGTATGTATGTATGTATTATGTATGTGTGTATGTTTGTGTGTCTGCTAAATACTTTCGACAGACAGAACAAAAATTCACAAATTTGGTCTCATATGAAATCCCATCCTTCGCCCGACAAATATCGAAAAACTGGCCAAAAACGTTAATGTTTTTACCCTGAAACCAACACTTTTCTACAGGGGGCGTCACAAAAACCGTCCTCTCATGACGAGATCCGTTCTACGCATGCATCAGACGACGTCATGACCTGATTTAGTTTAAATATTTAAAGAACTGACGCCATTTCATGTATGTCGGGTTAGCTCAGTTGATTAGAGTGTTGAGTCATTATCTAAACGTTTTGGCTTCGAATCGTGGTGTGAGATACCTTTTTTTTTTCGATTTTTTAAATTTTAATATTCAAGCAGGGTTATTTAAGCCATTTTTCACGTAATGTTCGTTTTTCTGGTTTTTTTTACTTCGCTTATTCTTAGGTTTTCAATAACACCCCCGACTGACACACAACAACACCCGGGTACACACCGATTTTTTAAATTTTAATATTGAAACCGGCTTATTTAAGCCATTTTCACGTGTTTGTTTTTTTTTGTTTTTTTTATTTTTCAGAAGTTTTAACGTTCGTTTTTCTGTTTTCTTTTTTGTTTTTGTCTTTTCGATTTTTACATTTAACATCGTTCGTTTGCCTTACGTTAGTTTTTTGTGTTTTTTTTTCGATGTTTTGATTGGCCATAAACATTAATTCCTTCGCCCTCAACTGGGCACTTTTCTATAGGAAGGGATCGCTTTTTTCGCCGATATTTTCGAAAGTCATCTCCTCTTTTCGATTGTCTAGCCTTAATTTAAACCTACGTCACTTCCGGTTTGGCGATGAGCGCAACATCTAACGCGTAATGTTTTCTTTTCACTCTCTTTTCCTCCTTCGTGTCATGGGTTCGAGCCTGCCTGCCTGCCTACTAAAACTTTTTTTTTTTGCTCAACACACACCTACAAACACCCGGGCAACGCCGAGCACCCAGGCTAGTCTTATATATAAAATATTCCCTTCCGAAACTAAAAGTCGCATAGAGGCGCTAGGGGTCTCAAATAAATGGATTCTATATGGACCTTTCTTTTATGGGTTTTAGCCGGTTAAAATAGTTTTTAAGGGGTCAAAACTAGGTCAAATTTGAAAACACTGTTATTTTGTATATTCATCTTAGCTTATTTTTAATCAGTTCATATGCGTGTCACGTTGGTACAGTGGTAACGTCACCAGCTTTGAATGCTACAGTTTTGCTTTCAGTTTCGATTCCAGCTGATGACACACAAATAATTTGTTTTTACTTTTGAAATCACAACTAAATAATTATATATACGAAATCTGAACAAATTAAAATATCATATTTAAGCGTATACTACGACCGAGCAAAGCCGACCCCCCCGCTAGTATATATATATATATATATATATATATATATATATATATATATATGTGTGTGTGTGTGTGTGTGTGTGTGCAGGGTGACCAAAAATAAAACAGAGGACATTCAATTGTTTTTCTGAGCATTTTACAGTCGACGGAGAAAAAATGCTATAGACCCTAATGTTTTGATGTGATGTTTTGAATATAATAAACTACTTATGACCAAAGTTTCATTTCATTCTGACAAAACACTAAGAAAAGGGGCCTAATTAGAGTTGAGGCCCGTTTTGGGGGGGGGTCACCGTGTATATATATATATATATATATATATATATATATATATATGTGTGTGTGTGTGTGCGTGTGTGTGTGTGTGTGTGTGTGTGTACATATATATCCTTGCGTCTACTTATTCCTTTCTGCTATGTGGTTGTGTGTATTCTTTGCATATTTTCCTCTGATTCTTATGAGGGGCGTGCAATAAGTAATGCCCCTGACCCACTTCCAGTTGTCTGATCTAGCTGAAATTTTGCATGTGCAATGATTTATATCTCTACGAGTTATGTGGCCAATTACAGCTCTGAACTAATTGTGGTTTGTTTTACAGGTGTTTGAACTGAGTAAGGTGTGAAATGGAGCATGTTGAATGTCGAGCAGTGATCCGGTTTTTGTATTTGAAAGGACGCACACAACAGGAGACTTTTGATGAAATGAAAAAAACTTACGGTGATAATGCCCCATCATATGACCTTGTAAAACGCTGGCATCGTGAATTCAAACATGGTCGGAAGTCTGTGGAAACAGCTCTCAGACCTGGTCGCCCCACCTTCTGCCATTGATGAGGTATCTGTCCGTCAAGTTGAGGCTGCCATTTTGGAAGACCGGCGCATTACTATTCGCCAAATAGCCCAAGATGTCAAGATTAGTACAGGGTCTGTGGAAACTATCATTCATGACCATGTGCATATGCATAAGGTGTCTGCCAGATGGATTCCCAGGTTGCTCACACCATTCCAGAAACGAGAACGCGTCGAGTGCTCGAGGATGAATTTGGAGATGTACCAAGAAGATGAGAAGTTACAGGAGCCTATTATGCTTCACCTTTGAGGAAATTAAAGGAAACTATCAAAATCAAGAGGCGGGGCAAGATCAGCAAAGGTACCCTCCTCCTGCAGGACAACGCTCCGGTCCACAACTCGCATCTCGCCAGATCAGAAGCACGGGCGTGTGGTTATGAAAATCTCCCCATCCTCCCTACTCTCCTGACCTTGCACCCTCTGACTTTCACCTCTTTCCAGCCATGAAGTTGTTTTTGAAAGGAAAGCATTTCCTAGATTTCTGAAGTCACGTCGTGGTTAGAGGACCAACCTGGAGTGTTCTACAAAAACGATCTCCAGAGCTGCATCAAACGATGGGAGAAATGCATAACTCTGGATGGTTCCTATGTAGAGAAAGACTAATAACTGTGCCAAGTTTCGTTGCTCTACTGCTATGGAAAGTAGGTCAGAGGTATTACTTATTGCCCGCCTCTCGTACTATCCCTGTTTTTTTTTCTGTGCCACCTTCTTACTCTCTTTGCCTCTACCTGCCTCTCTTTCGATGTTTCCTTTGTGTCCGTTTTCCCTTCTTTCTACCTTTCGCTCTACTTCTGATTCTTTCTCTCCTTCATGGGCATCTACATGTTTTCTGACCCCCACTCTATTCCTCTTACTATCTCTCTCAGACAAACGCTTCCACGTACGTATTTTGCAAGTAAATTTTCTTTGAAGTAAAGATCTTTCCAGTTTCTTTTGGAATATTCTGTAATTGATACTGTTTTTAACATTTTGTTTTCAATACTAAAGAAGATCAATCACACTAAGATGCGTCTGCATATATATATATATATATATATATATATATATATATATATATATATATATATATATATATATATATATATATAGCGCCCATACTTACAAAACTATTTAAACGTTGTCTTAAGGAGAATAGTTTCCCATCTCCCTGGAAAATTTCATCTGTATGCCCTGTATTTAAGAATTCAGGTGATCGCTCATCCCCCTCTCAGTACAGGCAACTAAGTCTCCTGTGCGTCATGAGTAAGTTGCTGGAATCTGTGTTAAATACAGAAGTAATCAACCATCTCAACAAAAATAACCTTCTTAGTGACACTCAATATGGTTTCCGTTCTGCTAGATCTACAGCAGATGTGCTTACAGTTATATCTCATAGGATTAGCAAATCTCTCGACGGAGGCAACCTTTCTAGGGCAATTGCTCTTGACATATCTAAGGCCTTTGATAGGGTATGGCATAAAGGTTTACTTCATAAGATCTCTAGCTATGGTATAGCTGGAAATGTCTTCTCAATTATTAAATCATTTCTTTCTGATAGGTTCATAAGAGTAGTAGTTGAGGGGCAAAAATCAGAAGCCCACAGTATTAATGCCGGTGTCCCTCAGGGGTCAATCCTGGGCCCAACTCTTTTCCTGATCTACATTAATGATCTTCCAAATCACATCCTTACATCATTTGTAGACATTTATGCTGACGACACTACCATTTATGGTAGTACATCTAAGACAGTAAACGACCAAGTTCTCTCCAATTCTCTCTCCTCTGATCTTGAGCATGTAGTACAATGGGGAAAGGAGTGGCTGGTTACTTTTAATGCATCTAAAACCAAGCTTCTCTCTTTACATCATGAACATTCTGATCCACATCTGGCATCAATTGAAATGAATGGCTCTCGTCTTCAGGGGGCCTCAAGTTTTGACAAGCTTCTGGGATTGACCATTACTCCTGATCTTAAATGGAACACGTACATCAAATCTGTTGCCAAGGCCGCTGGAAAAATGGTGGGATCTTTCTATCGATCCAGTAGATATCTCACTGCTGATGCAATTCTCTATCTATATAAGAGCCAGGTACGTCCAAGGATGGAATACTGTTGCCACATCTGGGCAGGAGCTGCTAGAAAGGACTTGGCCTGCCTTGATAGAGTTCAAAATAGACTTCGTAGCCTCGTAGGAGATGTCCTTTTCTCTTCCTTGCAACCTCTATCTCACAGAAGAGATGTTGCGAGTTTGTCTCTGATGTATCGTTATTTTCATGGAAAGTGTTCGACTGAGCTTCAATCTATGGTCCCCCCTCGCAAAACTTTCACAAGAAACACTCGTCTAGCTGAAAACACTATCAATAATTCCCCCCACTCTTTATCTGTGCCTAAACCTAAACGTAGATTCCATGAACAAAGCTTTTTTATTAGAACTGCACGCCTGTGGAATTGTCTTCCGTTTTCCTGCTTTCCGGCTGACTACAATATGGTTGTCTTCAAGTCTAACGTAAATAAGTTCTTGATGAGCCGTTCCATATAAGTTATCAAATTTAACAAATTTTCATTACTAATGATTATTATATTGTCCAATTTCTACTGTACACTCTTTAACCCTTATCCTTGAGTTGCGTCTTTGACCTTGATAATGAGTTGATACCTATGAAAAAAAAAGAAAAGTCCAATGTGAACAAGTTCTAATTGAATCGTCCCCCTAAGTAATCCAAGTTTCAAAATTCCCACTGTTTACTATGCTAAAATCACAATGACTAATGTATACCTATTAACCCTTATCCTTGAGTGGCCTCTGGGCCTTGATAAGTGGTGACACCCTTGTAAAATATATATATATATATATATATATATATATTACATTTAAATTTTTGCATGTAAGAAACAATGAAGGAGTGGGATTATGCTGCTTGTGTGACACGCAGCAAAATCCCACCTCTTCACTGTTTCCTACATGTAAAACTTTAAATGTAATGTGACTAGACATCTTACTACTCAACTCCCCACATCCAAGTGGCAATTTGATATAAATAAAAAGCATATTACGAGTTGTTTTAAGCAATATAATTAAACGAATCCTTTATGTTTACTGTTTTTATGGGGTGGGATAATGTATAAAAAAACATATATGACTTGGGTGCTATTCGCTTAAATCGAAACTAAAGCATTTAGCACTTCAATTTTATTCCTTACCGTTTGAGTTATCGTAAGACGGACAACAGTTTAAAATAAAATTAACCGACTCTAATGTATAAACATATATTTGCGCATGCGTACCAGGACACTTCAAGTCAACTTATTTCTGGCTAAAACCCCATAAAAGAATAGTTCACAAAATACAATGATTGGATCTTCTTCGCGCCGCTCTGCGATTTTGTGTCCCGGAGGTAATGCACTTTAAACAAACGGAGACAGCCAGACAGAAATAGTGAGATTTATAAATCATAGTTGTTTTTTGTTTCGTAGATTAATCTGCTGTTATTCTCATTTGCTATCGTACGTTAAAAACAACAGAAGGTTTTAGTTTAGAAAAGAATATTGAAAGAAACGTTTAATGTTGTTTGTTTGAAGTTATCTGTTCTTGTTTTGTTTCTGTTTCTTTGTTAATTAATTAAAGACTAAACTTCAAAGTGCATCGTTTTTCTTACTTCAAGACATTTATCATTAAGAACAACGATTTTTTAATATTTGAAGCAGATGGATTCACTCCTTTCCCTCTCTCTCTATATATAAATGTGTATGTGTAAGTGTGTAAATATATATATACATATATGCATATATATAGATGTGTATATGTATGTAAATATGAGTATATATTTATATCTGTAAATACATATGTGTATATGTATAAATGTATATATGTATATGTAAATATAAATGTATATATATGCATATATAAATGTATATATATGCATATATATATGTATATATAAATGTATATATATGCATATAAAAATATATAAATGTATATATATATGCATATAAAAATATATAAATGTATATAAAAATATATAAATGTATATATCTAACTATATATACACATATATATATATATATATATGTGTGTGTATATATATGCATATATATATATATATATATAACTACTTAATTTACTCACATAAAATTAATATACGAAAGTATGGATTTATGCGTAAACTTTAAGCATTTACTTCAAAAGTGCTCAATACGTAGGTAGAGCTACTTAGTAATTTATAAAAAATATATATGGCGATTAAGCTACACTGAATATTCGGCGTTTCATCCACTCTAGGATTCGTCAGGCTTATGCGCGAATTCTGTGGTTGTTTCTCGTTTTTATATGGTCCTCTTTTGTTGAGGATTTTAGTTAGCCAATCAGCTTTCTAGTATCCACTGCGCCCCTTCCTATCAGCCAATGGGCATGCATTTTATTGAACAAAGGATCTGTTTTAGAACTAGGTTAGTGGTTTAAAGCAAACCTTTTCCTTTTTTTTATATATATATATATATATAAATATACATATGTGTACACACATATATGCACATATATATACATATATATATACATACATATATGTGTGATCGTTTATGTATATTCATGTTTATTTAATTTATTTATTTGTTTATTTTCAATTGTTTTTGTTAGTTTTAAAGCTATTTTGTATCGCTATCCTAGAGTAAGTTTTATTTTGTGAACACAGTTATTTGCTATTTCTCTTCTGCAGTTTAATAGGTTTTGGGGTTCTTTTTTCATGAAGGCATAATTTACATGGGTCGTCTAAATGCCTACACGTGGTAGCTTGTCTTATTATTTTCCAATTGACTACCGGCGAATGTCCGCTTTCTTTGAGTTCCCAGTATTTATTCGCTAGTGTTCTTTTTATACGGTGTTTTTTTATTGTTGAATGTACTTTTGTGGTCATAGTATCGGGTTTTGAATATTCAGTGTAGCTTAATCGCCATATAAATTTTATAAATTACTATATATATATATATATATATATATGTATATATATACATATATATATATATTTGTATATTTTGGCAGCAAATCATTATTCAAACACGTCTGATTGAACACGACAGAGTTATCTTTATTATATGATGATTGCAACGTCTTGTCAGACGAGTGCCACTCCCTCAGAGCCCAAAAATGATTTTTTTTTTTTTTTTTAGTCCTACCGGTGAATTCACACGCTCAAGTAGGTATGACACTGAAGACGGTCATTGAGATCAATTATTATATGCTTCCAGCATTTCAAGCCTCCACACGTCACAACTTTTCCATCGCCACAGGACCATTTTCATAGACAAATGCCTGAGGGAGTATTTATTCACAGATGATACAGAGTCTTAGCTTTGTACGACAGCTATGTCTCTCTCTCGGTTACAAATGTTGAGATCCAGCAACAAGGAAAAGCAAGATAGCCAGCAACAAGTTAAACTGTAGACCAGCTTAATGAGGGTACTGATCTCTCGCTTTATGGTTTTTTAAATCAGAAATTTGCTTCTCCTAGAAAGGTTGCCTTCACCACGGCTTACGGGAGCCCTCCCTACCCCAACGCACACATACATACACACAAAAACACACGGTGCTAGTTGGCCGTTGAACCCGAAAAAGGGTTTATTCGCCCTTGGGAAGGTCTTGTTTTTAATCCTTCAGGGAGACTAGTCACCCTCCTCACCAAACAAGTCTAGTGGGGGAACCAGTTTAGTCGCCGGTGACCCTACCATGAGGCAGGTAGTACTGGGTTACATGGTACCAGTAACATATGACATGACCTGACATAAAGTAGCATATGACATGACCTGTGTATATATATATGTATATATATATGTATATATATATAAAAACACACACACATGCACACACACACACACACACACACATACACACACACAAGAAGACTGCTTGGCGATAGCCGGGTAATCTTTAATTTCATTTTTGGCCCCATATATTAGAGAATTTTTTGTTTTGTAATTAAATGTATAACATTATAATATCAATTCTTAATGCTGCAATATTTTAAGTTAGAAATTTATTATATTTTTTACTAGAATAGCTTGTCCTTTTCTTTTCCAGTTTTAACAACTAGTCATTTACTTTCCCATGTTTAAGCTTAACCATATTACTTTTCATACTCGCATTATATATATATATATATATATATATATATATATATATATATAATATATATATAATATATATATATATATATACATTATATATATACATTATATATATATACATTATATATATATATATTCATGAGTTTTGGTTTCGGTTTCGATCAAGCTGATGCATCCAGGTTGTATGGATATATGCTCTTTTATTTTTGAAATCACAACTTTATAATATACAAGAATCGACAGAAAATTACTTTATAATAATATACACAAAATCTGCATTAATTAAAAGGTACTCTTGCATAATTTGACCCGAATTATCGTGAATTCCCGTCAAGTATGGATCGGGCGAGACCGGCAATTATCGGTGTCAGCCGAGCAGCGTCGTAACAGACGCAGACTAATGATTAAAAAAAACGGTACTCATGCACTTATTGATCCGTGCTGAAATAATAACGTTATTATTTAAAAAGCCATTTTTAACATGGGGAGGGGAGGGTGTTTTTTCTTGTTTTTTTTTATTTTCAAGACTTGTTGTTCAGTCAAGTTCTTTTGGTGGCACTGTCCATTTGTACATCTCCAGGAGAAAACATCCTTTACACATGATCTTTTTTTAAGTAAACATTTGTGTTAACAATTGTTGCACCTCATTTTTTGGGATAGCTATTTCTTCTCCTGACAATATGAGATTGTCTGCATCATCGATGTTTTCATTTCTTTTTCTAACATGTATAGATTTATTTTCTTGCCTGTCATTTTTCTGTTTGGCGAGTTTGAAAATATATTTGTTTGTCAGCTTTTTTTTTTTTTTTTGGTTTAGTCGTTTTCTTCCAATTCGAATGTCGTCTACTTCCATTTAGATAGCGCGTTTTTATTGGCTAATGAAACTCTCAAAAATTCAATTAAAAATAAATAAATAATAAATAAGTAACTAATCACAAAATAATGTCGCCCCCCCCCTTAATATCACCTTAAAAATTACTAAAAACATAGCAGAAAAAAAAATTAAATAAATACAACATAAAAGTCGAGTTAGCGTTTCAACATTTGAACAACGCTCGGCTGACACCGATGATTGCCGGTTCCGCCCGGCCCATGCTTGACGGGAATTCACGAGAATTCGGATCAAATTATGTGAGAGTACCAATTAAAATATCATATTTAAGCGTATTTTACGACCGGACTAGCTTAGATAAATACTTTTGCAGTTTTAACAAGAGCTTGGCCTTTTGGTCAAGATCAAAGTGTAGTATCTGTTCTTCAGATGCTGCACTTCCATTTCTTGTTCTCTTTCGGTCCTTCACGACTGAGACAATTTTTTATTTTTGTACCTTTTCTCCACATCAAAAAACGACCCTTTTTAACAAAAGAGCTACAATAATATCAGGGAGTCTCCATTTAAGCTGAACATCCACAGAATGCCAACATCAATATATTACATATGAAAGAGTCTGCTGTGGAATTTCCACAGGTCCCGCTAGTTTTGTTGTTATTGTTGAAAGCAATCCTCGTGGCACGGTGCACTTATAATTGCGTTTTACGCTTAAATTGTATGGAGAAAGCATGACAAACAATTTCAATGTTTACTTATGATATTTATGCAATGTACAGATAACACCTGTAACTCTATAGAAGTGCGGGGAGTTGGCGTTAAACAATTATTGCAAACAGATACTTTTTAATAATTGGAATTCTAAAATGATATGCTTTATCTCGTGATATTTGTACAACTGCATTAGACACTGCGATGAATTAGGACATGGTTGTGATTTACAATTACATAAACAATTGTTTTCGTTAACCAAGGTTACAAGGTGACAACTGTTATGCAACATTGACCTAAGAGGAATTAAGAGTAAAAATTTGACGTGGCTAAAGTGACTGTGGCGAAAACAGATAAACTAAAATGTTTGAAAAAAAAAAATAGTACAGTTGACAAAAGAAATGAAGAAAAACGAAATATATAACAAATAAAATGTTACCAAATGTTAGATTTGATTTTCTACCGACCTGCAATAGTTTTAAACTTCTGAAACGTCGTAGACGTTTTGTCATTTCAAAATTTGTTTCCTTACTTTTTGTTAAATAATGGCGTCAGGCGACACCGTAATGGAAACGTTTCTAAAGTGACTGGGGCGATAACAGGCATGGACTAAAATGTTCGATAAAAGTGTGATATAGTTAGCAACAAAAGAAAGGAAGGAACACAAAATATAAACCAAATAAAATGTTACCAAACGATAGATTTAATTTTTTACCAATCTGAAATAGTTTTAAACTTCTGGTTTGGGGAGAAAGAGAGAAAGAGAGAGAGAGACAAAGAGAGACAGAGAGACAGAGAAAGAAAGAAAGAAAGAGAGAAAGAGAGAGAGAGAGTTATAAAGGTCAATCACCGCTCGCTACACATGGGGCTGTCATCGACGCGTTGCCTGCTTCTGCTTTCCCCCCCTCTCTCCCTCTCTCTCTCTCTCTCTCTCTCTCTCTCTCTCTCTCTCTCCTGCACAACCACATGTGTCGGTTGTCAAATAAAGTCGTTTTGGTTTCACAGTTGAAGAATTCTGTCATTTATTTGATAAAAAAAACAACTATACATACACTCGTATGCACTGAAAAAAACACAGCCGACTTTTATGCATACATTCTAAGACTCGTTCGTTATACAACACCTTAAATTAACTGATTTTGCTGGTCAAAAACAAATCGATTCGTCGCAAATTTGAGGCGTAAAAACTATTTTTAAAGAGTTTCCAATAGACCATATGTAAAGCATCCACAGACATAGGATTAGTGATACCGCATGTCGGGTTTATAGTTTAAGGTTGAAATTAGCAATCATCGCTAAAACAAATCGACGGCCATCTTTGATTAACGAAAGAAACGAAACAAATTTTGAAATTACAAAACTTATGAACTGTTTAATTTTTTTTTTTTTTCATATGTAAACACGCAGCAGGCTACATATTTAGTGTTGCTTATAAGTGACAGATGTTGCAAGTGATAGATGGTAAGCCAAAAGCAAAAAAAGGGGAAAAGGAGAATTTAAAAATATGTCAGGTCGTAATCCGGCCACTCAAGAGATGTGCTTTTGTTTTAACTAAAACAAGTATCTTATTAAACAGGGAATGATGCTGAGACTAACCTATTTGAAAAAGTAATGTCCAAGCTTTTCTATACATAAACTATGGACATTGTCTAGTCGTTATTTCCTGTCGATATCTCGAGGAATGAGCTTCTGGATGGTCGAAGAATAACAACCAACAAAGGCCAAAATCTAATATTTCCGGTGAGAGGTTAAAAGATTCCAGGAGATGGGAAGAAAAGGCCGGAACCTTAACATAGGCGGTTATTTTTTTTCTGAGTCTTTTAGATAAAGGATTTTGCTGAAATCAGTTTGGTCAGGCAAATATTTCTTTTTTGCAAGTCTGCTATTTAACCCAAGAAACAAAGAGAGTAGACAGTAGATCTTGCCTTTTCGTTCGGAAACATCGTAACTCCTGCTTCTAGTTATTTTGTTCTTTAGTCTTCATATTCTATGAGCTATGTTTCTGACGAAGTGGGAAGAATTGCTGTTTTCTGGGTAGAAATCTGTTCATTTTTACACTCATCGTTGGCAAGTTTTTTTTTACTTTGAAGTAGCATATTATTACACTCTTTACATCAGGTGTCTTTATACCTTGTCTGGGGCGATTTCCATTAAAAAAATTCAAGTACCATTTTAAAAACCATAAAAAAATCATAAAAAAACAAAAATCATAAAAACAAATAATAGTTTGTTTTTAAGGAGGGGGGGGCTTAAAAAAACTATTATTTATTTTTATGATTTTTGTTTTTTATTTGTTGTTGTTTTGTTTGTTCTGTTGTTTTTTGTTTGTTTTGTTTTCTTTTTTTGTTATTTTCTTGTTTTTGCTGTTATTCTTTGTGTTTTGCTGGCTGTTGTTGTTGGCTTTGGTTTTTGTTGTCGTTGTTGTTACTGTTTTTTTTCTTTTTGATGTTGTTGTTTATGTTTTCCGTTTGTTGTTGCTTTTTGTTTGTTTGTTTGTTTGTTTAGAAGTATAATGATTCCTTTGTTACACTAAATCGAACAAAAACCTTGAACCAACATGATGAGTGGGACGATCATGTGAAGTCGAACACAAATGTTCATACATATATATGTTCATACATATATATTTTAACTTGCAGGCAGCAATATCATATGAACGCGCATTTTACAACTGGCGTAGACCGGTAGTAAAATGCGCTTTAATATGATATTTTAGTTAATGTAGATTACGTATTTATTATTATAAAGTAAATTCTTTATCGATTATTATATTGTGCTCAATATAAAGTAGTGGTCTTAAAAGTTAAAAAAAAAAACCCTGTGTTATCTACTCGAATTGAACCTAAAACATTTAACGCTGGAGGCTTATTGTACCGTTTGAGCTATCGTCAGATGAATAAGAAAATATTAATATTTAGCCGCCTTTAATAAATGCAAATATAAAAGTATATTTGTTCATGCATAGAAGAGAACTTCAAGTCAAATTACGCCTGTCGAGTCAATTTTTTTCCATTTTGATCCCTTAGCAGCTATTTTTACCGACTAAAGACAAAATTTAATTAGTTTCATATGTTAAATACTTTATAAATCAGTTTCAAGTCTGTAGAACAAAATTGACAAAGAACGTCGGTAGAGACGATACCTCTGACAGTCAGACAACGTCACTTTATACACATTATATATATATATATATATATATATATATATATATATATATATATATATATATGTGTGTGTGTGTCATCCACATACAAGGCTGTTTCGCTGTTTTATCATCATATGTAACAATTGGATTAACTTCTTTTAATGTTTACAAAAGTTTATTTTTGTAAACTTTAATTTACAAAATTTAAATCCAATTGTTATTATACTATTGCTCTATGTTGAATATTGATTTTTTTTTATCTGGTTGGGATTGTCATATAAATTTTAACACTAATATTTATATTTGCTTTAACTTAGAAATTGAATAAATTTGTAAACTGAAATAATATATATATATATATATATATATATATATATATATATATATATATATATATATTCACGTGAAATTATTTTTCATTTTTTTCTGCATTCCCTCTGCTTCACTATTTTTTCGTTTTTACGCTATTATGATCTACTTTATGCTTGCGATTTCATTAAATATTTTACAAGCAAAATCTGATTCCGCTAACTCCCCTCTTCTGATGGGAAGGAAAGTATTTCTTTTGAAACCCAGCGGATTAAGGACATTTTATTTGTATTTCCTTTCCGAAAAATAAATATCTTTTTAACTTTTTCTAAAGTGTTTTTCAACATATTCTATTAAATCCTTCTACTTTATGATATATATATCTATATCTATATCTATATATATATATATATATATATATATATATATATATATATATATATATATAGTTAGTAATTTATAAAATATATATGGCGATTAAGCTACACTGAATATTCCGCATTTCATCCACTCTAGGACTCTTAAGGCATAAGCCTGAAGAGTCCTAGAGTGGATGAAACGCCGAATATTCAGTGTAGCTTAATCGCCATATATATTTTATAAATTACTAACTAGCTCTACCTACGTATTGAGCACTTTTGAAGTAAATACTTAAAGTTTACGCATGAATCTATACTTCGTATATTAATTTTATGTGAGTAAATTAAGTAGTTATATATATATAAAGTTATATATATAAAGTTATATATATATAAAGTTATATATATAAAGTTATACATATATGTATACATATATAGAGAGAGAAAGAGAGATAGATAGATAGATAGATAGATAGATAGATAGATAGATAGATAGATAGATAGATAGATAGATAAATGTCCATGGATATTTCAAAAATAATTATTATACATTGAATCATTATTTATTTCCAATTCGAATGATTCTATTTTGAAATGTTTCTTTTTTAGGAAAAAAAATCTTGATCGTGAGAGAACGCTTCAAGGAAATGAACGCGAAGCGAACTGAAAATATTTGTTGATTTGCTAATGAGAAAGATAAAAATGGCGTTTGGGAAATTTTATTACCGGACTTGACTGATTTCTTTTGTACATGCGTGAGTGAATATTTACAGGATAAAGATATCCAGTCCCACTGCTAGAATGTTAGTCACATAGCGTGAGAAGGAGGAGGCGTTTCTTCAATGAACGATCTTCTTTTTAGGTTGTTAATTCTATTTTTCGGCTTGGTTCCGTTTGTCTACTCAAGAGTATATCATCCATTTTTGTGTGTTATTTAATACGAAACACAATACATGTATATTTGCTACTAGTGGGACCTGTTTTCCGGCGCTTCCCGGGAAAAATTAAAGCCACCAAGTGTCGAAAACATGAGACGTATACTGACCTGAAAGAACTGGAAATATTTCTTTTTACCCAGAATGTTAAGCATTATTCTACAATTCGTATTATTTGGATTATTCGGACTACTGCGCTCATCATTTAATGTTATTCTTACACCGTTTCGGTCGATTAACCCTGATTTCTTCAGGTGTATCTTGTCACACTTCGAAATCTTTCTGTTGAACTCGAGAATCGGCACGGAATTTCGAAGAGAATCCTTTAATCAGTTATTTATTTAGACCGCAGGGATCCACGGTGTAACGAATAAAGTATTGGTAAAATGCAGTTGTAGGTTGAAGGCGCAATCCTTAGTACAGGTAATACACAAAATACAGTTGAGAATTACTTGGGACTTTTACGAGAGCATGATATCTCTGTGGGTAAAGGTTCATATCGAAATCCGTGCAGATTCCTCAGTTCTACAGAAAAATTCCCTAGTTCGACAAGTTGTCCTTAAGAAGGTGGCAGGTTACATTGACCAGTACACTGTGAAAATAACACTCAAGTGATCCAACTTATCAATCCTGATCTCAAAAAATCAAAAACTTCATTCCATCATATCGAAAATATTCGCAAATAGATAATCCAATGAATGAAATAGTTGACTTGTTTAGAAAGAAACCGAAATGCATTATGATGGAATATAATTTATACGATTGTTCATAAGATTTTGAAAACGTTATTTTTCTATGGGGTTTGTACTGAATTGTTTATATTGGTAGGTGAAGTTTTTTATTTACAATCTTTTCATCTAAAATATTAAACATTTATCCCGGATATAAGAATCATCGAATAAAAAAGGGAAAAGAAAAAAGACAATAGTTAATTAATAAAAGTTCGTTTTGCAAAGTAATATACAAATTAGTTATCCTTTTGACGTCGATCGCATAGACATGACTGAGTATACGAGAAATCTATTCTTCTTCTTTCATACCAGTTAGCCTTTTAAGCTCACTGTCAGTGCGACAAATGGATTAACTTTATAAATATAGAGATTATTTCAGTCTGTCATTTTTTCACACACGAACGATGAACGAACGAAATCAATGCCTTTGTGCGAGTGTTTAGGGTTAGGGTTAGGGTTAGTGCGAGTGTTTATGCGCTTGTCTTTTTTATTCTCTTTTATCCTGGCCTGCTTAAATTCGCGTTTCATGTATATATCTGGATATGGTTGTTGTTCTATAAATATATTCTTCTATATTTATTTTTCTGCACTTTCGTGTCTATTCTTTTCTGTCATGTCTGCATATATATATATATATATATATATATATATATATATATATATATATATATATATATATATATATATAATTTTAAATAAATAAGAATGTAAATATACAAACTACTAATTATAGTGGAGGTGATAAGTAGTTAAATGGATTAATCAAAATCTTATAAATACAAGACTGATAAATTAAAAAATGTATCCATTTTAAATGTGGAAATTGATGAATCGCACAGGTAAGAAATTCATTTTTATACTATGAAAAGGTTAGTAATTGCAATTAAGAATAGGAAATTAGATCAAATGTTTGTAACATGTCTTCTTCCTAAGATTAAGGGTGGTGGTGTTTGATCAACACTGCTTGGGAGCCATGATGTAATATACTGTTTTGTTTTTAAATCCCCGAAACAGTGTTTCATGGTAAACAACTGATGATCCCTTGAAAAATAAAAAAATAAAATTGGTATTATAGTAAATTCGAGAGCGAGTTGATGCAGTGATTGCAGGTGATTAAATGACTTATTGACTAGATGTTTTTTTTTTTAACGAATGATAAAAAGTAATTTTTTGTATGGTTTCAAATGTTAAAAACTTCAAAGACTATATATATATATATATATATATATATGTGTGTGTGTGTGTGTGTGTGTGTGTGTGTGTGTGTGTGTGTGTGTGTGTGTGTGTGTGTGTATACATGACAGAAAAGAGTAGACACGAAGATAAATATTTTCCTAAGATTAATCTGTTTATTTATATCTACAGATAAAAATAGTGCTGAAATAACTTTGAGTATCTCATTAAAATTGCATCTAACAGTGGAGCATGCCACGCTCTAAAGGAGCATCAGACCTCTCATAATTTCTGCGAGGACGAATCGTGGGTCAACATGAAAAGTCAAAGCAAAATAGCCGGAAACGTTTCAATACCCCTCTCTACTGTAAATAGAGTGATCATAAAATTCATAAGAGAGGACAAAGAGGGCACAAAACCTCATCCAGGTCGCCCTGGAACGGCTGAAAGAACTTTGAGTTTTGTGAAAAGAAATGTTGAAGAGAATCTTCGGTGCAAAGCCTCTGACATTGCAACACAAGCTAATCTCAGTCTCAGGACAGCTGTCAGGTATCTTCATAAGCTAGTCTCTACAGCTGCGAGAAAGAAAACCTCTTCTTAGTCCTGCCAATAACAAGCGCAGAAAAGATTGAGCTCGTGGGATGGTGGAGAGACCTTTTTGACGAATGCTATTTTCTCTGATGAGTAACGATTTGCATTAATTCCCGACAGTGGAAGGGTATGATTACCGAAGTTCAGCTATAGTTTGACTTTAAAAGACTGCAGCTAACGCTGAAACGTGGGCGTTTTTCGGTTATAGTATGGGATGCAATGATGGTCGGTCAGACCTGGTGGAGTGCGAAGGAAACAAATTCTGCTAAATATGTTTCAATATTACATGAAAGACTTCTACCAATATTCTCAAGTGAAAAAAATGAACCAAGTTAACTCCCTATTTAAGGAAGATGGAGCTCTTTTTCACTCTGCTAGGGCAACACAGCGGTGGTTGAGCTAAAATGGGATTAATAAACTTCCATGGGCAAGGTATGAACTAAATGTAAAGCCTTTGGGGACTATTAGACTAGAACCTTCACAAAAATAAAGGGAAGCCATGTTCTAAGGCTGAACTTTTAGCATTATTATTGCGTCAGACATGGCAAGAAATTCCTCAAGATGATATTCGTCAATTGATCAATGCCATGCCTAGAAGGGCCACAGCATGAAAAACAACAAAGAGCATGTCAACCAAGTATTAGTTACCAAATTATGATCATTTATTTTGAATTTTGTTCTATAAATTATATGTTTCTAGAAATAAACTGCGCCTATTTTTTCTGGCATGCCTGTGTATATATGTACAAGATGCCTGAAATAAGTTTCTAGACTTGTTTGTGCTAGCATTTAAAACGGTCGTAGACACTTGAAATTTTAATATGTTGTTGCTATACATCTTATGGGATGACTAACCAATTTTTATGATTTCAGGTCCAAATGAACACCAAGAATTGGAATACACCCTACTAAAGCATGCTTGTCACATCTGGTGAATTTCAAAAATACAATCAGGTCGTGAGAACGACATGCAAGAAAATTCTATTTTAAACTTGGAAAAAAAAATGCCACAGAAACGTATGGCATGCTGTAGATTGCTTTTGGACCATCTTTCATGAATCGTGCATCAGTCTTTGCGTAACATAAGAGATTCAAGGAAGGCAGGGGGTCTGTGAGAGATGTGGGAGGAGTAAGGAAGTCGGAACACCAGATTTTCTCAGCGCGATCAACAAACTAAATCAATGTCTTTGTATGAGTGTTTACATGCTTATCTTTTTATTCTCTTCATCATCGATTTTTTCACTTCGCGATTCGTGGGAGGCCGATTCATCTAGTGGTTGTCGAATGTCTCGTCTTTTTAACTAACACGAATAAATCCCATGCGGGAAAGTCACAAGTGAAGACGTTCGCTGAATTCTTCAGGATTATTTTGGAAGAAAATGAACTTAGGAGAAAGAGATGCATAGTAATGGCTAATGCTTTAATTTTTTTTTTCTTACTTCCTATAAAACGAACTGAGTGATGCGCAGACGGACAGAGGAATTGGTAACATTCCGCTTAGATTATCAGTTTCTACGTGGTTTGGTCACGTCTCGATTGTAAAGTTTCCCGGAGCGAACCTATTTGAAAATATTTGTTTCTCTCGTTCGCAAACGGGGCGTAGTGTCATACCTTCATATCAAAATGCACACTAGCTAACAATCGCTACTTATTGACGTAGGGTCCCTACTATGTAACAAGTCTCCACGTATCTTCATTTGTATTTGTCTTCTCGATTCAATCATAAAAATGCAACTTAAAATAGATAATAAATATAATTATAAAGAAGGAAGGTCGCTATTTTACTCATAGCTGGGGGTGTAATTGTGAAGTCATACATTTCTCAACGGTATTTGAACTCAGTGGATTATTTAATACCGAAACAATATACCAACCGTAAATGATTTATCGTAGAAGACTAGCTTTTTATTTAATTGTTTTATTTTAGCAATCATACATGAGGAAAATAGTGGGTCCATGCCTAGTCCAAGATTCAATAAATCCGATTGAAGTGCACAATATCATTTAATGTAAATCTATATAATTAAAAAAAAAAAGAAAAAACTCTGTGGACCGTGCGCCCTCGCTTGAATCTTGTCTTCGACGATCGGACGATTCCATTTTTTTAAAAAGGGATAGCAGGTGAATTATATATATATATATATATATATATATATATATATATATATATATATATATATATATACTGTCTTTGAAGTTTTTAACCTTTAAAACTATACAAAAAAATATTTTGTATCATTCGTTAGAAAACCATCCAGTCAGTAAGTCATTTAATCACCTACAATCGCTGCATCAACTCGCTCTCGAATTTACTATAATACCAATAATTTATTTTTCAAGGGATCATCAGTTGTTTACCATGAAACACTGTTTCGGGGATTTAAAAACAAAACAGTATATTACATCATGGCTCCCCAGCAGTGTTGATCAAAAATTAATTTTCAAAAATTTTTCTTGTTCGTGCATATATATGCGTGCGTGAAGTGAACGAACTTGTATGAAAGTCATAAAGTTTAACATCTTCCTGTGAAAACTAAGTTGCTTTTAAAAGTGAAGGGAAACGAAAAAGAAAAGGGGTGGCTACACAAACCAATCATATTTTGGCGTTCTTTCGAAACAAAAACAATTGTTTTTGTCTATGTAGTGTCGAAAATGATCTTGGCAATATATTTTCACTGCGCGAAGATATATTAAAACAAATCATGCTCCATGTAAAGAACTCCCATTAATGATTTGGAAGTTCGCAATTAAATGCGTCCACATTCTTATCTGTAGTCAATGATTTAAAAGCAGAAGCTGACTTGATTGGCCAGCGAGAGTAGTTTGAGCTGGACAGGGCAGTTAGGTGGGTGGTTTAAACTGTTTGGCATTGGTCAATCGATAAACGTTTTAAGTGCCGATAAGAAAAGACAGGAAAACAAATTGGCGTTGGCATTGACGTGATTTCTTAGTCACCGCTCGATATGACGTCATGCATTTTATAATTGATTTTCGCAGAGAATGAAAACAACGGAAAATGAAAAGATATATATTCACCCCCACTCACTCATTATATATATATATATTAGCAGTTCATCCCAGCTAGGCTCAGACTCTATGTACTCTTCATAACTTTATGTGCATATATATATATATATATATATATATATATATATATATATATATATATATATATATATATATATATTAAAAAGTTTGACTCATGCCCAGGAAACCTACATCTAAAATTTCAAGTGTTTAGACCCAAAATTGGCGAAGGAGTTTGGTAGAGTCTGCAAAGCTCAACTCTGTAATCTTTGACCTCTTGGCAGCCAAATTCTCTCCCAAAAACTGATTAAAAAGCTTGCTGCATCTCTGAATACTCTTTATGAAAAATTGTAAATGTTATGCCTAAAATTGGCTGAATAGTTTGCTAGAGACTGCAAATGGCAAATCTTTTGAACTTTAACCCCTTGGCAGCCAAATGTTCGGACACAAACCGATTAAAAAGCTTACCTTATGTTTGAATACACTTTATGTAAAATTTCAAATGTTTACACCAAAATCTGACTGAATAATTTGGCAGAGACCGCAGAGGTCAATTCTTTTAAGCTTTGACCCCTATTATGACCCCTTAACATGTATTGCTTTGGGGTCAAATTAAGTTAAAATGTTTGAACCACGTCCAAGTATTCTACATCTAAAATTTCAAGTGTTTAGACCAAAATTGGCGGAGGAGTTTGGTAGAGTTCTTAAAGGTCAAATCATTGAACTTTGACTCCTTGACAGCCAAATTTCTGGCCAAAAACCGATTAAAAAGATTTTCCCAAATCTCACTACCTCTTATATCAAATCTCGAGTCTTTAGATTAAAAATTTACAGAGTAATTTGGTAGGGAATTGCACACACAATTTCACTTTTATAGATATATAGATTTATCGAATAAATAACCAGCATTAAATACAGATGTTACTAGTAAACACCAGTCGAACTTTCTCTCTTTTCCTCTCAAATCAGGAAAGATACGATGTGTCTCAAATAAGTTTACAAACTTTTATGTACAGGCATTTAACATTGTCGTAGACTCTTGAAAATTCAGTATTCTATTGCTATTCATCTTATGAGATGACAGATCAAATTTTATGATTTAAGGTTCAAAAAAATTGGAATACGCCGTACAAAAACCTGATTATATAATAACAGCTGATGACTATCAAAAATGCAGTCTGTGTAAAAAAACGATATGCAATAAAATTGTTTTAAACTTGAAAAAAAAATGCCACAGAAACGTATGGGATCCTTCAGACTGTTTTTCGACAATCTTGCACGAATCAAGTGACATAAGAGATTCAAGGAAGGCAGGAAGTTTTTAGGGATGATGAGAGGTTTGAGAGACGTAAGGAAGTCAGAACACCAGAGTTGTTGGCCAAATTAAGAATTTAATGGATAAGGACCGTCGTGTGTCTATAGAAACAATAAGTGTACAGTTTCGTGCCAGTGTAAGAACTGCGCACGCAATTGTTTGAGAGGAACTGAAGATGCGGAAAATATGGGCGAAGTTTGTCCCAGGGTTCTTATTATTTGACCAAGATAGGCATCAAGACAGGTCCTTATCCTCTCTATAGTTTAAACCTTGCTCCCTGGGACTTCTGGTTATTCCGTAAGCTCAAGGAAAACCTTAGGTGTTGTTATGAGAAAATTGAGGAGTTTAAAGAGGCTGTGATGAGGGTCATTGATACGATCACATAAGAGGACTTCCATGAGGCCTTCCAGAAGTTGTTGGAACGGTACAACAAGTGCATTGCAGCCGGAGGAGATTACATCAAAGGGAACTAGATATTCATGTATGTAAAAGAGCCCACACAAAAAGGCTGGAAACTTATTGAAGGGTCCTCGTTATTCAATTACAAAATGACGTACTAATCAAATTCAGTTTTCTTATGCAATGCTTAGACTAGTTAAAGGAAGATAACTCTAATTAAATTTAGGTATGACGCAATAAATTACCCCCACCAGCCCACCCACACACACACAAACAAAACTTTTTACTCAATCTAAGGCAGCTACGTTTAGGGCGTTATTATATAATAGGTGAAAACAGATAGATTTATTGCGTAATATCTAAGGTAATTGGCGTCGAAAAACTACTCAGAATTTTTATTTGTTGCATCGCTATGTATTATTCCGTTTGAGCACATTCTAATTTTTCTGTTAATTCCACGGAGTTAATATCCGTGACCGCCATAAAATTATAAATTGCTACTCCGCGAATGAAACATATCTGCAATTGTGGTAAATTTTTTGTTTAGAAAAAGTGATTAGTGAGATAAATAATATTTTCGACTTTGAGAAAATAAAATAAAATAAAGAAAAATGTAGTTCAAACGCACAGGTGTAAAAGAAGTTCAACTATACAATTAATTATCAATAAAACATATTCACAAAAAACTGCGTCAGTCTATATAAAAAAAAGTACAATAGAATATGAAAATAGAATCTTTGGCTGAATAAAGCCCAGCCATTGGCTAATGACAATACAAATCCGATGCGGGAATGAAAAATGAATTCGATTGGTTGGTTTACTAATTAAATATATGAGAGAGAGGAAGAGAGTTATGAAAATATATAGCAATTGAGATACACAGGATCATCCGCGTTTAATCATTCGAATTTTATTCATTTAAACCTGACGATTTTCCACGAGGATTAAACGCGAATGATTCTGTGTATCTTAATTGCTATATATTTTCGTAACTCTCTCTCTCTCTCTCTCTCTCTCTCTCTCTCTCTCTCTCTCTCTCTCTCTCTCTCTCATATAGGTATATATATACTTTATGGACCCCCCGAACTCTCTCTGTCTCTGTCTGTCTGTCTGTCTCTTTCTCTCTGTTGCATAGGGATGGGGTCTTTTTAAGATGACGGGTACATATATACGATGGTGATGAGGGAGAGAGAAGACAAGACATTCATAATGTTCTGTGGGTGTTTCTTCTTAACACACATATTAGAGAGAGGAGAGGATAATCAATTCTTTTAACACACATGAGGAGGGGGCAGTCCTTACTTATGATGGAGAGGCACATTACTTAGGATGGGGGTTATACAAAGTTCATTAATAACGATGATTTCACATTACCTTCAATTTGGTAGAATGACGACACAAAGACGGCAGCTACAAAAAATATGAGATGTTCTTTTATTCCATTTGACCGGTCGAGATGATGATGACATCCAGAAACTCAAAGTCGTTTCTACATGTTTAATGTTCTAACCCTTCACTTCTAAATGGGGGGCCCTACTCATGTCAGCTCTGTCTCCGTCCGACTCGACTCTGGAATCTGTCTCTCTCTATCCGACTGCCCTAGTCTTCGACTGAACTAGCTCCTATATTGAGAATTCATTTCTGCCATGACGTCATACGTGTGTCTGTCAACGTGATCGACCCACGTGGCCTAAACATGCGTGGTTCGGCACATGTTTCCAAATCATTTCTGCAGACAAATAATTCTCACTAACCTATTTTTCGACCTAACTTATTTTTCAACATGTTTTTAAATTGCTATTGTTCGTTCTTCTCTAGCTAACTTTATTTCAATTCAGTTTTCATAAAAAGAATTGAACAATCGAAATTCCTTTTACAACAACATATCTAAACTATTTTATGTGAAACTGAACAATGTGAAATTCCATTTCTGAACCTTGCTTACAAAGTTTAAATCTCGGTCTATCCTAATCTCATTTTCACTTATCTATTATCTATATATTTTTCTTACTTACAAGGAAAGGGGAACCGTTCTTGAAACATCTCTCACTCTCTCACTCTCTCCTTTATTTATTTATATATATATATATATATATATATATATATATACATATATATACATATATATATATACATATATATATATTAGTGTTGGTTCGATTTATCGGAATCGAAATCGGAACATTTTGGGGTATCGGCAAAATCTGTGTCTATTTTCCGATGCCAAAAACGATTCTTTTAATTGTCTTCTTTTATTTGATATTTTTTAAAACAAAATCTTACATTGTTGGTACTAATGATAAAAACAATAGATATTTATTGATTTTAAACTACCAGTAAAACAAAAAATTATAGACCATCCCACACAAATTTATTTTTACATTTAAGAAAACACACGTGATTTTACAGTAATCGCGGGAAAATAACAATTTTATAGTTAAATATTAAGAAATTTATAAAGAATCGGAATCAGCCATTGTATCGGAAAAATATTGGAATATTTCTTGATTAATATTAATTCCAAAGATTAAATTATGAATCAGTTTCAACAGGAAAATCAAACAAAATCAAATTGAGTGTACGATCGTTTCGGAAACGATATTCATTAGAATATTTATGTCCTCGCCAACACAAAAGATGTGGGTAAGGGAATTTGAAAAATCAAAATAAAACTAGCAATTTTATAGTAAAAAAAAGTAGATGGTTCTTATTGAGATTCATTAGGAAATTTGTTTTAAGTTGTTCAGTAAATTTACCCCCTTCTATGCTGATAAGGAGATGAATATTCGAGTACAATTATTCTAAATGATTATTGTCAATTGTAAATAAAATGCATATCGTTTTCGAAACACTCGTACACTCAAGTGGATTTTCTTTGTTTCTTTCTATTATAACTGATTCATAATATATAATTATTAATCTTTATAATCAACACACACACATACACATATACATATATATGTATATATATGCATACATATAAATGTATATATAAATCTATATATATACATATATATAAATGTATATATATAAATGTATATATATAAATGTATATATATATAAATGCATATATATAAATGTATATATATATATATATAAATAGATATACATATATATATATAAATGTATATACATATATAAATGTATACATATAAATGTATATACATATATAAATGTATATAAATAAATGTGTGTATATGTATAACTGTATATATATAAATGTATATATATAAATATATATATATATAAATGTGTGTATATATATAAATGTATATATAAATATATATATAAATGTATATATATAAATATATATATAAATATATATATATAAATGTATATATATATAGTATATATATAAATATATATACGAATGTATATATATAAATATATATATAAATATATATATAAATATATATATAAATGTATATATATAAATATATACATAAATGTATATATAAATATATATATATAAATGCATATATATAAATATATATATATAAATGTATATATATAAATATATATATAAATATATATATAAATGTATATATATAATATATATATATAAATGTATATATATATAAATATATATAAATGTATATATATAAATATATATATATAAATGTATATATATAAATATATATAAATGTTTATATATAAATATATATATATATAAATGTATATATATAAATATATATATATAAATGTATATATATAAATATATATAAATGTATATATATATAAATGTATATATATAAATATATATATATAAATGTATATATATAAATATATATAAATGTATATATATAAATATATATATATATAAATGTATATATATAAATATATATATATATAAATATATATATATATAAATATATATATAAATGTTTATATATAAATATATATATATATAAACGTATATGTATATAAAAATATATATATATATATATATATATATATATATATATAAATGTATATATACTGGGTGACCCAAACAAACGGGCCCCAACTCTAATTAGGCCTCGTTTCTTAGTGTTTTATATATATATATATATATATATATATATATATATATATGTATATGTATATTTTTATTTATTTATTTATTTATTTTTAAAACAGTAATCTACGTACATGAATAAAATAAATAAAAATAAATAAATAAATAATATTATTTGTTTACGTCCAAAATAAAAAATGGACAATTTCTAAAAAAAAAAAAAAAATCTGATCTTCAAGGTGAAGACGCTAACCTCAATATCGTTTAAAAAATCAACAACAAAAAAACTACGTGTATATATATGAGGGCTTTGCAAAAGTACTGTCTCTTATTTCACAACCGATATTCGTATTTATTAGAAAACACATGTTAAATGCGCAGATCTTTTCTAAAACGCAAAAATGCATATGTGGATGATGATGTAGCGTTCTGTTCAGTCCTGGGAGGTCCACCTTCCCAGGCGTCACCTTCTCTTTTAGAAGGGGTTAGTTCTTGCTAATCGCTCGAGGAGCCCCTACCTAGAAATGCCGACGGGGTTTCTCAGGCATATTTTGTAAGCCAGTGCTTACAAAAGTGCACTGGCTGTTCAAAACGACACTTGACCTTGTGTCTCACTTCCTGAGGAGGAGATAAATAAAATACGACTACTTTGAGAATGACTTACTAATAATACTAAACAAGAACATAAGCAAAAAAGGAAAATGACAAAAATAACAAGGTAGAAAGAAAAAAAAACGCGAGAGGAATGAACCCTACAGAGCCTCCGTCGATTGTCACTATACCACTTCCTATCCTGTTTAGTGGCCTTAATGTTCCAACGATATCAACGCACCCATTGGGTGTAAATCTCAATAACCTTAATTTTAATCTAATACAGACGTGTCCAGTCTTAGCTCAAATCCTAACAACTAGCTATATCTCTATAATCTATCTATATCTCGATCTATCATCTATCTAATCTATTCTATTATTATAACAGTCACATTGTGTGTGAGAGTTCCTTACTCATAGGTTTAGAAACGGCTGAGCATATCTTTTGCAAATTTCACGCAAAGCTAATTTATATGTCTGGCAATGTTCTTAGATATGTTTAGTTCATCCGAAAAGTATCGAATGTCGAAAAAGATTTTATCTTAAAAGTAGTCTTTCTCTCTTATAAATTTGTCTTTTTTTTCTGTTGTTCTTGGCCTTAGGGCCGGGATCAAAGTGTAGTATCTGTTCCGGCAGATACTGCACTTAAGATAATTTGTACCAGTCAATATAGGGGAAACCCTCTATACTGGGACAATTATTATTTTTGGTAACCAGAGTGACCCCTTTTAGGGGAGCTGGTTTTTACCTCACATTAAAAACGGCCTTGTGCCTAATTTGCTCAGTGGGGGAGCAAATAAACACCATCTGTTCCGGCAGATACTACAAGCTATGACTAGCTAGGACTAGCTATGACTAGCAAAGACCAGATGTGGGGGCAACCCCACATACCTGACCTTTAACCAGCTCCCATTTCCCACCTCTCGGGAGCTGGTCCCCTTTTTCCCTTCCCCCTCCCTTCACTCCTCACATTAAAAATCGGCCTTGTGCCTAATTTGCTCGGTGGGGGAGCAAATAAATACCATCTGTTCCGGCAGATACTGCAAGCTATGACTAGCTATGACTAGCAAAGGCCAGATGTGGGGGCAACCCCACATGCCTGACCTTTAACCAGCTCCCATTTCCCACCTCTCGGGAGCTGGTCCCCTTTTTCCCTTCCCCCTCCCTTCACTCCTCACATTAAAAATTGGCCTTGTGCCTAATTTGCTCGGTGGGGGAGCAAATAAATACCATCTGTTCCGGCAGATACTGCAAGCAAAGACCATATGTGGGGGCGACCCCACATATAAGACCTTGGTCAATGTAGGGGCAACCCTTCATACCAATTGTCACTATCCAGCTCCCCTACTCCCCGGGGAGTTGGTCCCCATTTCCCCTTCACTCCTCACATTAAAAATCGGCCTTGTGCCTAATTTGCTCAGTGGGGGAGCAAATAAATACCATCTGTTCCGGCAGATACTGCAAGCTATGACTAGCTATGACTAGCTATGACTAGCAAAGACCAGATGTGGGGGCAACCCCACATGCCTGACCTTTAACCAGCTCCGATTTCCCACCTCTCGGGAGCTGGTCCCCTTTTTCCCTTCCCCCTCCCTTCACTCCTCACATTAAAAATCGGCCTTGTGCCTAATTTGCTCGGTGGGGGAGCAAATAAATACCATCTGTTCCGGCAGATACTGCAAGCTATGACTAGCTATGACTAGCAAAGACCAGATGTGGGGGCAACCCCACATGCCTGACCTTTAACCAGCTCCCATTTCCCACCTCTCGGGAGCTGGTCCCCTTTTCCCTTCCCCCTCCCTTCACTCCTCACATTAAAATTGGCCTTGTGCCTAATTTGCTCGGTGGGGGAGCAAATAAACACCATCTGTTCCGGCAGATACTGCAAGCTATGACTAGCAAAGACCAGATGTGGGGGCAACCCCACATGCCTGACCTTTAACCAGCTCCCATTTCCCACCTCTCGGGAGCTGGTCTCCTTTTTCCCTTCCCCCTCCCTTCACTCCTCACATTAAAAATCGGCCTTGTGCCTAATTTGCTCGGTGGGGGAGCAAATAAATACCATCTGTTCCGGCAGATGCTGCAAGCTATGACTAGCTATGACTAGCAAAGACCAGATGTGGGGGCAACCCCACATGCCTGACCATTAACCAGCTCCCATTTCCCACCTCTCGGGAGCTGGTCCCCTTTTTCCCTTCCCCCTCCCTTCACTCCTCACATTAAAAATCGGCCATGTGCCTAATTTACTCGGTGGGGGAGCAAATAAATACCATCTGTTCTGCAGATGCTGAACATAAGTTAATTGGTCCTTGGTCAATGTAGGGGAAACCCTTCATACTGAGACAATTACCATTTTTTTTGGATACTGCCAGAATTCCCTCTTTTTGCCCTTGTTTTAGGGGAGCTGGTTTAACCCCACATTAAAAACGACCTTGTGTCTGATTTGCTTTCGTGGGGAAGCAAATAAATACATAAATAAAAAAGAATATTTTTATTGGGTAATATTTTACGTTAAACATGCCAAGGGAAATACTAACATCTCAGCATATCATTTCTTGTTAAAAAAAAGATTTATTGTCATCTGGAGATATAGCTCAGTGGTAAAGCATGCGACTAGAGATGGAATGACCCCCTGTTCAAGTCCGGGCGAATCTTACCATTTTATTTAAAAATTTTCTTATTAATGAGTTCAATTTAGGATAAAAGAAGATTGACCATTTGAAATCTCCGCAAATCATTTCTTCGTTTGCATATTTTAAAACTGAACATAAATCAGAAGTGACTTTTCAAGTACATTAATCGTCAAGCAAAAATATCAGCTGACGTGATATTGTAAACAAACACAAACGGAATTTGATGAACGACATTATCATTATTATTTATTTATTTTGTGAATTAGTCCACCAGGCAAATAATTTCTCGAAATATATAATAATCAATAGAGGATTGATTCTATAATAATACATACGCAATTTGCATAAATTAAAATAACATGTTTAAGCGTATTGTACGACAGGGCAATGCCGGTAGGCCAGCTGATTATATATATATATATATATATATATATATATATATATATATATATATATATATATATATATATATATATATATAACTGCGTCAATCGCTTTATTGCAGATTAGTAAAATATCAATATTTCATTAAATATATGTCACAAAAAAATAAAAATAGTGTAATGAAATTACTGCTTTACGGTTAGTTATTCCCCAAAATTTTATTCAAATTCATTCGATATATATACAAAGTTATGACATTTTATTCTTTATCAAAGAATTTCCACTGTCCATCGCTTTATTGCAGGTCTTAAAATGTTGTATTAGGGCAAAAATACAATGTCTAATCATTAAAACTTTACTTTTTATTGTATTTTCTGTTAAAGAATAATAAACAAAAGCATATCCTCGGTACTAAGCCTCAAATAAATGAATTATTTACCGCCATATCCACCGTTTTTTTAAATAACTTTAAACAAATTTTTGCCCCCCGAAGAAGTCAAGTGGTTGATCTGAAAAGAAATTATGGTTCTGGCGACATCAACTACTTTCATCCACAGGGCACCCTTTGAAGTAAATTGCTCTTCCTCCTCATAAACACCTCTTTTCAATATTGATCAGAGATATTCGATGGGGTTGAGATCCGGAGTACATGGTGGCCACCTTTTGATGGATACAAAAAAGATAAAAGAATGTTATTAATTAATTTTTGTCTCCTGAAACAGTAAAATGGTCAACTATTAATTGAAGCCGGGTGATATGCTTTGCCTCTATATTCGCCATACAAAACAACGTGTTAATTTACATTAAATCAAACCTTACTTAAAATATTTATTGATAAAAATATAAATAAAATGTGTAAATAAAACATAAAGAACATTTACTAAACAATCACAGAACTTGATTCGCTAACATTTCTGTCGTAATTTCAAGTAAATATCCGTACTCAGTGTCACACCCTATATATATATATATATATATATATATATATATATATATATATATATATATATATATATATATATATATATATATATATATATATCCGATGCCAAAAACAATTCTTTTAACTGGCTTTTTTTATTTGATTTTCTATAAAGTAAAATATTTTACCGTTGATTGAAATTCTAAAATAATGAATATCTATTGATTTTAAACTATTAGTAAAACTAAAATCGATAGATCATCCCCAACATTTGTATTTTTACGTTTGAGAAAAGATCTGCACAGTTAACGTGTGTTTATGGTAATCGGAAAACAATAACAACTTTATAGTTAAATATTTAGAGATTTATAAAGAATCGGAATCAGAATCGGTAATTGTATCGGATTCGGAAAAATATTGGAATCGTCCCACCCCTAATATATATATATTACCTCAGCCGATAGCTGTTCTCGAACTGATTGCCAAAGACGTATAGCCGACTAGTACGAACACACTTACTAAATCTGTGTCAAGTAAGTATCTCAAGGTAGTCGCATGACTAAGATGTTTACTGTTTAAATGTTGTCGAATCGTAGGTTGGTATGAAAGACGAGTGTGCTAATTGAAAATAATCGGAGCGAGATGACAATCTCTGTTTATTGCATTGAAATGAACGTATGACTAACCAGGCGAGTTACATTTAATGTCTTAAGCATAGAATATCACGTTAGGACAGACGTGGGTTAAATATGAAAACAAAAGAAAGTTGAGAAACTGACCCAATCACAAATATCATATATATACTTGCAGCATTCATGTCATTGTTAAGGTCATTCAATTCATCCTTAAGTTCATTAAAGTCATTCTAAGTCATTTACTTTTTATTTATTTCTTAGAACTGCACGCCTGTGGAACTCTGTTCCGTCTGCCTGCTTCCCACCTGACTACAACTTGGATGGCTTCAAGTCCAACGTTAACAAATTCCTAATGAACCGCCCCCTTAAGTAAACACTTCATCAAATCTCCACACTAACGTAATGTACTTGCAATAACCCTTATCCCTGAGTGGTTTCCGGGCCTTGATAAGTAGTGACCACTGTGTAAAAAAAAAAAATATTTAAGTCATTTCAGCCCATTTTGGGGATCATTTTAGTTTATCTTTAAGAATTTCATGTCAATCCTACATTCACGCATTCATTCATTACAACGAGAGCACCCGACTAATGGCTATCGGCCTTGTTTATGTTGGAAGGTGACGGTTGTCAAGTGGATAACGACACAAACTGACGACCTGGGTATTCCAAGTTCGAATCTAGTTCATTCCGCGAATATCACTTTCACTTAAGATGTTGGCAACTTTCTCGTGGTCCCTTCCGTAAGTATCTGATGTCTAACTAGAAAAGTATCGGAGAAACCAATGCCAAGATAGAATCTTTGAACTCGTGCGATATGATGATATTTATGCTTATTCAAAATGAAGTCCTACGACTTCGAATAACGAAAAGACCGTAACCCTTTTGTTGTTCTTTAATGGAATGTGACTATGGGTAAGTCCATTTTTCATTTTTATATCGAGAATAATGAACCGGAAGTTTGTATATACCTAGTAATAAATACTGATACAAAAAATTAGATCTGAATCTTCAACAGTTTTTTTAAGCATTTTGGCATTTTTAAATTAAAATATTCGATTTTGTCAAATTTGGCCTAAATATTGATATGAAAATCAAACAATATCACTATATAAACGAGGCAATTAACAAGCAGTTAATTTAGTAATAGAAATTTTTCAAACAGTGTATGGCTTTGAAGCAAGGCACCAACACATAGCAGTAATTATCATTTTCTTCCAAGGTGAATATATATATATATATATATATATATATATATATATATATAGCTACTTCATTTACTCACATAAAATTAATATACGAAAGTATAAATTTATGCGTAAACTTTAAGTATTTACTTCAAAAGTGCTCAATACGTAGGTAGAGCTAGTTAGTAATTTATAAAATATATATGGCGATTAAGCTACACTGAATATTCCGCGTTTCCTCCACTCTAGGATTCTTCAGCATTAGCCTGAAGAGTCCTAGAGTGGATAAAACGCGGAATATTCAGTGTAGCTTAATCGCCATATATATTTTATAACTTACTATATATATATATATATATATATATATATATATATATATATATATATATATATATATACACACACACACACACACAGGGTGTCCGTAAAGTTACTATACAGTCTTATTGTTTTATTGTATTATATTTGTATTAATAGTTAATATTTATTTTTTTACGGGTTTATTTAATCAAGACTGTATAGTAACTTTACGGACACCCTGTATATATATATATATATATATATATATATATATATATATATATATATATATATATATATATATATATATATATATATACACACTGAGAGAGAGCGCGCGAGAAAGAAAGAGTGTGTGTCTGTTTTAGAGACGACGAATATAAAAGAAAATGAATCACAGACGAATCTTTTTATTATACAAGGATGTGGCTTATTCCTAAGATTAATTGTTACCATTTATTATTTAAATACAATGTTTTGGATATGGCCCCGCGCGGTTCGCGCGTATATGACGTAATTTAAAGGTCTAATCTTCACAACTCTACGCATTAAATTAGGCTGTATTTCGGCAATAACGCGTTGACTGTTGTCTTCCAAATGGTCTATTGTGTCTAGTTCGTTAGCGTAAGACATGGGACTTTACATATCTACAAAGAAAGTAATGTAATGGGGTTAAATTGCGCGAACGAAGTGGCCAGTTGACAGGTCCATATCGTGAAATTATTCGTTCATCAAATGTTTATCTCAGTAAATTGGTCGCATCGCGCGCTGTGGCATGTGGCTCCGTACTGATCGAACCACATAATAAATTGCCAAACCAAGCTGAACTCTAAATAATTTTAATTTAAAGTTCGCCGCCTTTAAAAAAAAAAAAAACACCCTATCGGCAATGTATGTGTATGTGTGCATGCGTGAGTGAATTGAACAGTTGAAGTCAATATTAATATAAAAATATTTTGAATATCGCAATCACAAAGAGAAGACGTCTATAATTCATGATTAAAAAAAAACAAGAAAAAGGAGTGAAGAAGAGAAGAGAAAAAAGGGAGGTAAGCTGGGCAGTTTCGCCCTCGCTTTCTCAAAGCGGTATCGAAGGATTTTAACAAGGGGGAATCGAAAATATCTACAATTTCAAATAAAATTACGTTGCGTTCCGTTATGCGTGGGAAAAAAGAAGAAAAATGGGGAAATTGATTAAAATAAAGTAACGTTATGATGTTTCTCGAAGATCCTAGAGACTAATCACGTTCAAACACAAGAGGCATTCCCTCTGTTTACAAAGAGAAGGCCTTCTCAACCGAACGTGAACAGTCTCCAAGATCTTTAAATGGAAATAATGAGCGAGCACGACTCGGGATTGAAAATGAGTTCGTGCTAAATTTTGCTGCACACAACGGGGTTTTAATGAGATAGTAAGTGATTGAAGACCCGTATGTGTTGCCAAGTACGTCTGTTGCTTAATATGTCTCATTTCTGATTTTGGTAGGTACATGCTGTTGGACTCTTTCATCCAATCTCAATGTCGTTCGACCCACATAGTTGATACTGCAACTACATTCAAAATTGTAAATTACATTATTATTATGATGGGGGGGGGGTAGAACATCTTTAAGGATAGCAACAACGTAGAGAACACAATACGCACATTTGCAAAAAAAATAACAATTTTGCACTGTTGAACTGATTTGCTTTGCGAATTTCTCACTGTTCCCAAAATTGTTATTGAGCTTCAATCATGATTTATAAGAGTCTTTCCATCATGATTGCGATATTTAAATTCTATACCCCTATAAAGAATCATGAAATATCTCAAAACAAAGTACAATTCTAGTTTAATTAAGAAATTAAACTCGATTCTGCTGATTCATGATTAAAAGCGTTTTAAAATAAAGAAGAAAAAAAAGGCGAAGAAGGGAAGAGAAAAAAGCGGGGGGGGGGAGCTGACCGGTTTCGCTCTCGCTGTATCGAGGGATTTTAAAAAGGGGGAATCGAAAATATCTACAATTTCAAATAAAATTACGTTGCGTTCCGTTTTGTGTATGTGGGGGCGGGATGGAGGAAATGATTAAAATAAAGCAACTTTATGAATTTTTTTGAAGATCCTACAGACAATTCACACTCAAACCCAAGAGGCATTCCCTCTGTTTAAAGAGAGAAGGTCTTCACAAACGAATGTGAATAATCTCCAAGATCAGTAATTATTCAATGAAATATCTCAAGACAAGGTACAATTCTAGTTTAATTAAGAAATTAAACTCGATTCTTCTGATTAAAAGCAAAATAAGATTAACGCAAGAAAATATAACATTCCTACATTCTTGTGTAAATAATAATGTATGTCCTCCATTTATTTTATTTAAAATAATAAAAAAAAGCGAGGTTACAACCAGGACATAAAATCGAAAATGCTTTTATTCATAGTCATTTGGATAAATTAGCGGTAAATTTAGAAAGGTAAAAAGATAAAAATGTGCAATTATGGAGTGAAGTAGTTAGCATTTTATCGTGCTTTGATAAAATTCGGTTCGTAAAGTATATTGCAATTTCACAAGAACGTGGTAAAAAAAAAATAGTTCTCAAATTCAACAGTAAATTGCAACATTTAATATACAAAAATAATGGTAAGAACGTCTTAAACCTTTCTTCCCATGGTTTGTCTCCTCTTGAAGCATTAATACTTGATCATGGTTTAGAATTTTGTATTCCATAGCCCGGTATTAAACGGGAAAAGGTATTTTCCGAATTTGAAATTCTCAGTGGCTAGTCTCTGAAATAAAATTTAAAAGCAAGGTTAAACGACCTTGCCCACAGCTATGCAAGTACACCAATATCCCAGTCAGAGTTTAAATGGGGCAAAGAGCATTATGCAATTATCAAAACTCTACGAGAAAATAAACCGTTAATCATTAATAGATCGAATAAAGGTTCATCGTAAAATGTCTGTCACTGAATGACACGGAGAAATTTGTAAAATTAGGCTCGATCGCAA
>NC_136493.1:113296022-113303522 GCF_053919585.1 Euprymna scolopes | reverse complement strand
ATAAAACGTGGAATATTAAGTGTAGCTTAATCGCCATATATATTTCATAAATTACTAACTAGCTCTACCTACGTATTGAGCACTTTTGAAGTAAATACTTAAAGTTTACGCATAAATCTATACTTTCGTATATTAATTTTATGTGAGTAAATTAAGTAGTTATATATATATATATATATATATATATATATATATATAGCGACAATTGCAAAATTCATGATGTTGACGATCTTATAATTTATTCTTTTAATTCAATTGACATTTATAATTCTTGGCAGTATCTGTTTCGTAGCGCAAAATCAATCCCTTAATTATTATATCAATCAGTGAATCTATTATGCCCCTAACTCATCAGAAGAAATAGCAACAATCAATCCGTCAAAAGGAAATAAAGTGTGATTTGACAAATACTCTCCTTCTCATCAGAGGGCAGGAATTAGCAAAATGCGGGATCGGATTTCGCATGTAAAAGTATTTAATTAAACTACAAGTAAGTCACAGATCTTACTTGGTTAAAAAAGGGTAAGGTAAGGGGAATAGGAGGTAAAAGAAAAATGATAAAAAGATTTCACATGAATGGATATATATATATATCATTCTATTTATTTTAAATATTTTTATAAATAAAGTACGGAATCCGTCCACAATAATGATTTCTATTGATTTTTTTATTATTATTATTATTATTATTATTATTATTATTATTATTATTATTATTATTATTATTTTATTAGTGTTCTTTTATTTTAACTATTTGACTTGTACTGCAGACAATGCGAAAAAGTGGAACGGACAGAAAGACAGGTTAAGAGAAAGATAATATAGAAGATACGTCCACTCGATCTGCATGTTTCGCGATGAAAATGCAAGTTCATAGTCAAGCGTGACAGACCAACGAACCAAATGATTGAATACCGACGGACAGAACCTTTCATATAGCCGTACGGATGCGTCAAACGCGATGCGAGTAAAAGAGAAAGAAAATAACCTACACACAGCGGCAGATTCTTAGAGATTTGGATCGGATGAAATGAAAACAAGACTCAATGAAACAATAATAAGCTTAATGAAGCGATCTGTTTACGTTGAGCAAGTGATTTGCACAGCTACAAACAATCAACAACTCATGTAAATATCATCTCCGCGGAGACCTTGGTTAATACGTTAATGCATAGATGCTCTGTCCACGTGAGAGAATATGTAGCTCTCTTGGTTTCAATGTTAGTCTAGCCCTACATTTCACTCTACTTCTCGACTAAACACCTACGTCATTATAGTTATCTATACTCCTATATATAAATTTTGTTGGTTTGTGTGTGTGTGTGTGTGTGTGCGTGTGTGTGTGTGTGTGTGTGTGTGTGTGTTAATTTATATTAAAATATTCATATTGAAAACCCTTTTTTTCTATTTATTTTGTTGTTGTTGTTGTTTACTTACCTCCCCACGAGGACAGAGTTAGACACAAAGTCCGTTTTTAATATAGGGAAAACCAACTCCCCAAAAAGGGGCACTCTGGTTAGTAACAAAATACAAAAAAAAAAATGTATCCGTCATGAAGTATTTCTCCCCTACCAACCGAGACCAAAAATGTGCACTGCAGCATCAGAACAGATACTGCACTTTGAGTTGTTATTTATTTGCTTCCCCACTGAGCAAATTAGGCACAAGGCCGTTTTTTAATGTGGGGAGAAAGGGGAGGGGGTAAGGGGGGCAGCTCCCCCGGGGGGGGGGCTGGATAGTGACAATTGGTATGAAGGGTTTCCCCTACAATGACCAAAATTGATAGCTACAAGAGCAATGGTCTGATATGTGAAGTTGCCCCCACATATAGTCTTCAGTGCAGCATCTGCCGGAACAGATACTACACTTTGAGTTAGATATTTTTTTTTATTCACTGAAAGTTTTACAACCAAATTGTATTAATCTGCAAAAGATCTAATTTGCATTTTCTTTTAAACATTCATCTTAGTTAATTCCCTAAAAGATTTTTTTTTTTCGAATTTCTTTAGTTAACTATTACGTATAATTATATTCATGCAAATATTCTACATGATTTATACTTGTGTAATATTTGCGTTAAATGTTACAGTAAACGCAAACCTCTTTCTATATATATATTTATATATGCGTATATATATTTGTTTAAAAAGTGTTGCCTATAAAACTCCTCTGTTAATTTTTTAGTCTACAGACATGAAACTTAAAATATAGGATATTCGAACGCATGCGAAACTTTATATTTGGGTTTTAACCGGAGAAAATCGGTGCAAAAGTGTGAAAATTTAAAAAAACGAAAATTGCCATCATTTCATCGATTTTTATTGGTTTCAAATCTGTGTCTGTATATATTATAAAAATGACATGTCTGCCTGTCTGCAGAACTGTCTCTGCCAAACTACTTTATCCATTTTTTGGTCTACAGACTTGAAACTTAATATATCGAAAGTTCGGTTCTGCGGAATAAAACTGATTTGGTTTTTAGCCAGTAAAAATAGCTGCTAAGTGATCAAAGTTGAAAACCTGGGACTTGACAGACGTAATTGGACTAAATGTGTATCCTCTACGCGTGTGTAAATATACATTTATATGTTTAACTGCGTTAAATTGTTTAAGTTTTGATATCCATATGTGCTTAGGTCATATGATATAAAAATGCCGCTGGAGAGCTACATGTTTTGGTTTCGATTCTAGCTGAGTACACTCAAGCCATTTGGTTTTTAAACTTTTGAAATCATTACTATATATTAAGGAAAATATAAAAATCAATAGATAAATCTATATAAATTAAAATATCACATTTAAGCGTATTTTACGCCCGGGCAATGCCTGGCGACCTGTTAGTATATTTATCAAATTGAGTCTTGCACTCACAGTGCGATTAAAACGCCGAATCCAAGTTCACAGAATGGATGAACAATGCCTTTGCATTTTTGCAGTTCTCTGCACTTTATCATTTCTGTCCTTGTCAGTGAAGGAGAAGTCCTTTTAGACTGAGTCATTTAAAAAAAATTTTTTTTCAAATTCAGAGTATCTCTTTTGAGGGAATCAAACATTCCCCACATATAAAAAAAAAACAACCTTGTGTCTAACTCTGCCGTCAAGATGGATACAGGTTTTCTCATTTTCTCTCTCTCTCTCTCTCTCTCTCTCTCTCTCTCTCTCTCTCTCTCTCTCTCTCTCTCTCTCTCTCATTATTTAGGGCGCCTACAACAAATAATTCTTCACTTCTTACGATCGGATAAAACTGTCAAACTCGAATAAAATCTTAAATCATTTTTTAAAATGTCATCATCATCATCATCATCATCATCATCATCATCATCATCATTTTTATTTTTATTTTTAATTTTTAATCACAAGGAGTTTTCACAGAGGCCATCATCAAGGATCTATCTTTGATACCAACCTGTGATGTTCCATGACGTGTGAGTGACAACAAGTCCACCCAGATTTCCAGTACTTTCTACCTGTTTTGATAACTTTTGAAAATAAACTTGCGTTATCGCAACAGCTGTTTATCATTGTCTTCATGTTGGCAGCGACCTCTGGTCTTCACTAGAATTTGGCTGGCAATAAATCTCCACAAGGTCCCAGTCCTCTTCGCATTCATCCAGTGGAGGTTTGGTTAGTGCTTTTTCCTCTCGGTCTTTTCATCCTCTTTGACCCTCTTCGATTATTTTGTGCCAGTTTATGTTAACACTTTTTTTTTAGGGAAGGGGTAATATAATTATTAATTAGTTGGGACGATTAATCGGAATCGGAAAAATCGGAAGATTTGAGAGTATCAGAATCGAAAAACTTGATGCCTATTTTCCGATGCCAAAACGATTCTTTTAATTGTCTTTTTTATTGGATTTTGTTTAAACCAAATCTCTTCCATTGCTGGTAATAATGACAAAATAATAAATATTTATTGATTTTAAATTACCAGTAAAGCATAAATCGATAGGTCATCATCCACAAGTGGATTTTGACGTTTAGTAAAATATCTGTATATTTAACATTTGTGTTTTTACGAAAATCGCAATAAAATATTCTTATAGTTAAATAATTAGAGATTTATAAAGAATCGGAATCGGAATCGGTAGTTGGATCGGAATCGGGGGAAAATATTGGAATCGTCTCATCACTAATAATTATATAGTTTCAGTTTTCTTGATTCCGTGTAGTGTTCCTTTATGTTTTACTTCTGTGGCAGTTTCTATATGTCCGGCTAATACCTAGAGCTCATGTCTACTAGTTTCCGCATCTAAGAGCTTTCTACTAATATTTCAACCATTTTGTTATCCATTGCATAGTCTCAGTCATTTTTTCTGCTTTCAAACTCTTCCATTCTTTTCTCGAGTTTTTTTGGAGGTATGGTTCCTAGTGCTTATACTATTGTGTTATCTTGACTTGCTTTATCTTCCATTATTATTATTATTATTATTATTAGTAGTAGTAGTAGTAGTAGTAGTAGTAGTAGTAGTAGTAGTAGTAGTAGTATTTACTTACTTAGAAGTAGTCACACAGGCCACTATCAAAGATTTCTCTCTGAGAATAACTTGTGGTGTTCTCTGGAATATGAGTGACAACAGGTCTTTCCAGATTTCCAGTACTCTCCACCTTTTGTGATAACCTTTGTAGATGAATTTACGTTATCATAACAGCCACTTGCCATTGATTTCTCGTTGGCGGCAGCCATTGGTCTTCGCTGGAATTTGGTTGCAATAAGCCACCCCAAATTCCAAGTCCTCTTTGCACTCATCTCATCTGTATAGTGTTTTCTCCTCTCGGTCTTTCCATCCTCCTTGACCCTCCTCGATTATTTGGTGTGGCGTCAGTTTATGATGATATATAAACACACAAAAGGGGGGGGAGAAATCAGGGACGGCCGCAGGACGATTGACTTACAATTATACAGTTTCAGTTTTTATTATTATTATTATTATTATTATTATTATTATTATTATTATTATTATTATTATTATTATTATTTACTCACTAGGAGTAGTCACACGCCATCATAAAATATTTCTTTTTGAAAACAACTTGTGGTGTTCTCTGGACTCTGAGTAACAACAAGTCTCATCATCATCATCATTATTATTATTATTATTATTATTATTATTATTATTATTATTATTATTATTATTATTAACAAATTAAACATAAGTTATGCAAATTAACCTGTGTTTGGGTCTTTGTTCTCGGCTATATATATTGCACTTCAAAAGAATATGTTACATTGTTAATTTTAATGACTGTCATCTACTTTGATGGTAATATAGGTGTGAAAAATAAAAAGATATTCGTATTAATACATTATATAGTATATTATACATTATAATGTGTGTGTGTGTGTGTGTGTGTGTGTGTGTGTGTGTGTGTGTGTGTGTGTGTGTGTGTGTAAGAGAAGATAAAGCAAAAATCGGTACCGTCAGTTTCAAATCCTAACATATGGGGACCTATAATTGATCTCCTTTACTGAACTCTCTTAAGCCTCTGTTTATGTGTGTTTCCCCGGATTTTCTGCAATACGTATGTAAATAAATATTACGCTATTATTATTATTATTATTATTATTATTATTATTATTATTATTTATTTTATTTTTTTTTATTAATTTTTTTTTTCTTTAATCATCGAGTACTTTCGGGGTTCTCTCCCATTAATCATATACGTGCGCGCGCGTGTAATAGCACGTGTAATTGTAACGCAATGGTTGCGCAATCTCTAATGACACCTCCTCTGAGTCAGCATTGCTTCGTTTCAGTGGCAAGGTATTTCCAAATGTCCACCTATATAGTACTAACCAAGCTCAACGTTGCTTAACTTCGAGGATCTAACGGGAGCCAGTATGTCAGCGTGATTATGTCGTATGTAGTATAAGCATAATCTATTTATCCGTGCAGAGCTGAGATAAGTAGGTCCAGCAGACGAGCCTCGTTCTGAAAAATCTGAACAGTTAGGTCACATGAAATGTGACACCGGTGCTTCTACCATTATTGAACCTTTGAATGATGCCTTCGGTTGCAATTTTTTAAATTTTTTTTATTTTAACTTGTTCGTTATGTTTATAGTAATAAATGTTCGAAATTTCTTTGATTTTTTTTTCTTTCTTTAATTCTTTGAATTAATTTTATTTTTTTTTACTCTTAGCTTAACTTGCTTTTATTTCATCGTTCCGTTTTTTAGTAATAAATGCTTCTCTACATTAAAAACCGACCTTGTGTCTAACTCTGCCCTCGTGGGAAGGCAAGTAAATAGGAAGTAATATGACGGCTGAAAAATGTTTTTCGGCCACCATAAAAGCATTACAATACGTTTAAACCCTGAAGAATTTCCGTCATGCGACCTTGTTGTTCTAAGTTAACTAGCCACTACTTTGTTTTTTTTTTGTTGTTTTTTTTTACACAGTGATCACCACTTATCAAGGCCCGGAAGCCACTCAGGGATAAGGGTTATTGCAAGTACATTACGTTAGTGTGGAGATTTGATGAAGTGTTTACTTAAGGGGGCGGTTCATTAGAAATTTGTTAACGTTGGACTTGAAGACATCCAAGTTGTAGTCCGGTGGGAAGCAGGCAGACGGAACAGAGTTCCACAGGCGTGCAGTTCTAAGAAAGAAGCTTTGTTCATGGAATCCGCGTTTTAATTTAGTGTTTCAAACTTTGAAAAAAAAAGCGCTTTAAAATAGTAAAAACACTAAAGTTTTTTTCGTTTTGGAAGGGAGGTTTCACGTGCCCCTATTATCCCAAAGAACCAGCTATGTAAACACTCTGCAATATTTTTCAATAATTATTTTTAAAAATTCTTTACAATCCATTTTTATTTAAAATTAAGAAATTATTTTCTAAAATATTTTGTTTATATATGTTTACATTTTGTTTTTAAGTAAAATTAAGAAATGAATTTTAAAAATATTGTTTATATCCATCTTCATTCAAAAGGGTTACTTTTTTGATAGCTTCACCGGTTGTTAACCTAAATTTCCCGAATCTCAGAACGAGGCTCGTCTGCAGGACTTGCTTATCTCAGCTTCATCTATTTATCTATAACATAACCTTATACAATTATGCACTGTTTGACCCCCAATAGTGGCGTTTTCGGAGCCAAAAGCAAAATCAAGTCCATGAGTTTGAATACCTTCTCTTCATCAACGTTAGGTCAACGGCTGACGAAGTTGAGTCAACTTCGTCAGGTCTGATTAGACTTTTTAACTCAGGGAAAAAATGAGATTGAAAACCCGATAATTCTTTCTTAAGACAAAATCTGAAATTAGTCACTTTCTCTTCGTTATAGCTTTTACGCACTTCCTGTTCCTCTATAGCTACCGTTATAAAATATTACTGCATCGTATTATGTTTTCTTGTGTTTATAATGAACTATTCTAAATATTTTATTATTCGCTTACTTTACTGCCTTCTAATAAACACACAGGAGTTTGGTAGGGACATACAGACAGACAGACAATGTCACTTTTATATATATATAGATACTAGGTAAACAAATTTACGA
>NC_136493.1:113288522-113291022 GCF_053919585.1 Euprymna scolopes | reverse complement strand
TTTTCAAAACTATCACAGCCATGATAGACCAAGGAGCGCCACTTTTTACGATCATTGGAAACACTTTCCCAACTGAACACGTCAATACCAAAAGCTTTAAGATTATCTTTGATGTTATCCTTAAAGCGTTTCCTCGGTTTATGTTGTGGACGCTTTCCTTGTGTAATTTCACCATATAACAGGCGCTTTGGCAATCTATCGTCCTCCATACTTGTCAGATGTCCAGCCCTCCTCATCTGGTTGTGTATAATCAACTTCTCGATGCAAGGTACGTCAGCTCGCATGAGAACATCCATATAAGGTATAAAACTGCTCCACCTGATGCCCAGAGTTTGTCTCAGGAATTTGCACTCTCTCCATGACTTTTATGTGTCTACCATAAGTTGTCCAGGCCTCAAATGCGTAAAGCAGGGATGGTAAAATACAAGATTGATAGACACTGATCTTTGTATGAATAGTTATACCCCTGTCAGACCACACTCGTTTCTCTAAGCCACCAAAAGCCTTAGTGGCACGCTGTATCCTGTAGTTGACCTCAGCATCCAGGGTTCCATCTCTGGCGAGAGTACTCCCCAAATACACAAATGTGTCAACCACAGCAAGGCTCTGGTTGTTTACAAAAATATTTGGTTCCACATACAAACTAACGGGTTGAGGTGTGAACATGACTTTAGTCTTCTTAAGACTAATAGTAAACCCAAAAGACGCAGAGACCCTTGAAAACAGATCCATTATACCCTGCATATCCCTCTCATCATGGGCCACGAGATCGACGTCATCCACATAAAGCAATTCACGAACTAGGTGCTGAAATGACCTTGTAGAAGCATGAAAACGACGAAGATCAAAGACCCTACCTGTGGTTCTGAAACGCAAATAAACACCTAGAGAACATTCCCTAAAGGCATACGATAACATAGTTGCAAAATAAATTGAAAAAAGTGTAGGTGCTAGGATATAACCCTGCTTCACACCATTGTCAACCGATATGGGTTCCGATAGGCGAGCCTTCATATTAGTATGGAGCTCCCGGAGTAATCGTATAAATTGAGGTGGGCATCTCAACTTCCCCAGAATTATCCATAGGGCACTTCTGTTCACCGTATCAAAAGCCTTAGTCAAATCAACAAAAACCTGATAAAGCGGAACACGGTGTTCAGTACATTTCTCCTGCAACTGCCGAGCAGAGAAGATCATGTCCGTGGTTCCTCTACCCGGACGAAAGCCACTTTGGCTTTCTGGAATGACGAATGGACAAATATACTTTAACAATCTATTGAGTAGAACTCTGGAAAATACTTTGCCAACTGCTTCCAACAAACTATCACACGATAACTTCCACAGTCGGTCCTGGGCTTCTTTCCCTTGTACAGTGATATGAGAATTGCATTAACCCAATCCCGATGGACGGGAACACCCTTCCAGACATCAGTGATAAGATGAAGAATTTCATGAACAAATTTATCACCCCCATGTAAGAGGACTTCCACAGGAATCCCATCAAGCCCTGGAGCCCTCCCAACGTTCACTTCCTTGATTGCATCTCTAATTTCATTCTCAGATGGGAACAGACATTTCATGGATAAGCTTCTGATGTGATAAAAATTCATTGATGACGTCCTCATCAACATTAGAGGGGTTGTCAAAGAGATCAGAATAATGCTCGGTCCAACGAAGGAGAATCTTATTAGGATCCTTTATAAAGGCAATTCCATCACTTGAGAGTAGGGGAGATGTAGATAGTGTTTGAGGACCAAAAGCTTTTTTAAGCAAATGGTACATGCGTTTGAGGTCTTTACAATCAAAAGCCATCTGGATTTGGTTGACGAGTTTAGCCCACCACTGATTCTTCATTTGGAAGATTCGCTTTTCGAGAATACCCTTGTTTGCTTTAAGTGACCGTTGGAGGGACTCTCGACCTCCATGAGAGGCAGACAACATTTTATGGTGCAACTCATTTTTAGTACTTAAGAGTTGAGTAATTTCAGAATCATTATCATCAAACCAATCTTGATGTTTAGATTTGCAGAAGCCAATAACATCTACACTTATTTCATAGATTGTCTTTTTAAAATGCGCCCATGACCCATCAAAATCAGCAGAATTAACTACAGATCGAAACTTTTCACGTACACTTCGATGATCCAGCCTGGGCACATCAATCCGCCTGGGAATCCCAACACCACCCAACCTACACTTCCTCCTTATACAGATTTTCAACTTCCCGCGTACCAAAAAGTGATCTGTTCCGCATTCAGCTCCACGCATAACACGCACGCTACAGACGTCCCGCAAATCTGCCTTCCTGGAAATAATGTAATCGATCAAGTGACCTTGTTTTGAACGAGGATGGGTCCAGGTAAACCTATGGACCTCTTTGTGGCTGAAGAAAGTGTTACAGATAGAAAGGTCAAACTGAGTACATAGATGGAGAAGATGCAGACCATTACTGTTGACCCAACCTACACCGATCCAGCCGAGTGAGTCCCAGGTGTGATGA
>NC_136493.1:113203522-113276022 GCF_053919585.1 Euprymna scolopes | reverse complement strand
CGATACATCTTCTATCATTATATGTAATCAGTTTTTTAAAATAGTCAACCATATAGGAGTCTATTCGTGACCAGACACACACACACACACACACACACACACACACACACACAAACACACACACACACATTCAGCTTTATATTATAGATATATATATATGTATACATATATATACATATATATATATACATATGCATACATATACATATGTATATATATATACATATGTATATATATATATATATATATATACATATACATATATATATATATATGCTTCTTTATAGACCTCAGTCGATCTTTTCTGATTACTTTTCTAACACATTCTAATTTGTTTGCTAATCGATAATGTGTTTATGCAATTCTTCATATAACCTTATTGATCGTACTTGAAATTTCTGAGATTATTAATGAAAAAAAAAACATTTACTATGTAAGTTAATTGTAAAATACCCCCACTCACAGACACGCTCTCACTTTGGTCTGTGATCGAAATTTCGAAAGGCGTTTCTAAAATGGGATATTTTACGCTAATGACTGGTCGATAACTCCACTGGGGGACGGGAATTTTATTTTTAATTAAACTTACAATAAAAGCTGAACATTTATTTATTTATTTATTTGCAAAATGTTTTCTGACGCTTAATAGATTGTATATTTTTAATATTATTGGGTAACAGTTTATTAAGAGCTAGTCACAGCTAAGTGTTTATGAGATGGAATGATTGTCACCCGGGAGATGTAGAACACTATGGAAGTACTGACAATTATCTTCAATTGAATTTTTGTTAATTCAATACAATTTTTTTTTTTTTAATGACGAGTTTTCATGGGAGTTTGGATCGATAAGTCGACCAAATGTAATAAAATTTTTTTTTTAAGGCTATTTTACGCTAATGACCGGTAGAAAACTCAACTGAAAACGCTAGTACTATTTTTAAGTAAACTTACATTTAAAACTGAACCCCTGCTAAAAAAAATTTTTTTTGGGGGGGGGTCATAATAGTTGTTTGATGTTTAATTGAGTGTACATTTTTTTATCGTTAGGTGATAAGTGTAAATAGATGGAATGCTTGTCAACCGAGAGATGTGGAACCCTATGGCGTACTGACATTGATGCTCAATTTCATTTTTTTAATTCAGTAAAGAAATAAAGAAAGAACATGTTTTGTTTATAAGGGATAATGTGATGCTTATTCAAATTGCCATTTATGGCCGCAATCAAAAGTAAAGAAAATACAGAAATAGCTGTATGATGTGTGTACACGTAACATAACAAAGACGTAATATAATCACGTTTATTGATCAATTAGTTTGTTTGTTTTTTTTAACTAAGACAACAAAAATTTACGATTTTTAGCGTTTTTATTACTAATCTTTATTGAACATAAGGCTGATTTGTGACCTCTTAACTTCGATTTGGGTTGTCTCATCATTATTCATTACATCGGATTTCATCATGCCCGGTGAAAGCACTAAGACTCACTTAGTCGTTAAAATTTGATTTCCTTGAATAAAAAAATGAACTACTTGATCAAAATATATGATTTTTGGAATATGATATATTCGTTTTGTAACGAGTACGTACATCATATAGACTTTTTCTGATTTTTTTTTTACCTTTAATAAGTGCCAATTTGAATAAGCACCGATTGTGTCTATGAGTTGACCAAATTCTAAAACTAGACCAATTTAATTACACACACACACACACACACACACACACACACACACACACACACACATACACACACACACACACACACACACATTAAGAGAGATGCACTTACCTTAGGGGGAATTTCTCCAATTAAAAGGACCAGCAATAAAGGGAGAAGTGAAATCCATTCGTACTCCATTGATTCACAACTGTTTTAGTTTTTAACTTTCATGAGGGGGTCTGATAAAATGGAAGAAAAGGTCGCCGCATAGGTGCAAGGCGGAGTGAAGGAATGTTGGTAATAACGGTAAGGGCTGCCACAACACTTCCAGGAATAATAGTAAATGGACTATAGAACCATTCGTTGTAACTGTTGAGATCGGTAACGTTGTTATAGTTCCTTTTATTCCAATAATGGTTTATTGCTGTTGTTGTTGTTATTATTATTAATATCGTTATACTGCAGAAGATGGAGTGGAGTGGTGGAGAAGACTGGCTCGCGCTGACAACCGATAATGACGGTCGATGTGGAACCAGGAAGAATAAGAAGATTAATAATAACAATAGTAAGTAAAAGAAGTCCGGACAAGACACCGTACTAGGATCAACAAACATAAACCAACGTGAAGCAGAACTCAACAAATACATTCACGACACGCGCGTGGTTTAAAAAAAAAAAAAAAGAAAAAAAACGCAAGCACCGACTCGTTCAGTAATAATCACACTTCTCTGACTCTCTCCTTCTCCCTCTTTCTCTTCCTTTTTTTCTTTCTTCCTTTCTTCATACACTCCTCTTTTTTTGTATGCGTGTATTTCTTCCCCCCTATCTCTTGTCTGTCTCCTTTTCTTCCGTGTTCGCTTTTTTCTCTCTCCTTTCTTAACGTTAGAACTTATTAACGAAGGCGCTATAGGCCGACTCCAGCCAGGGCAACAACGGGCACTTAGCAGCCAAACTATCGGCACTGATCTGGCCTGCCTTGCAAAAATATCAAGGAAAAAAAAAAAAAAAAAAACACTCGCACGCTCTCTTGTAAACGCAGACGCGGCGACTGCTGCTGCTACTGACTCGGTTCAATACCAATTCTGCTCTTTGACTCCTCCTAGCACCACTCCCCAACTCCTACTCCGTCTTTTTCCCCCGACTCACGTGTACATATTATGTACATTTCATTTATCGATGTGTATCAATGCACCCAGTCTGTATAAATACTTCTGGTGTATTTATGGGTACACTGGCTGTATAAATACAAACTTATACCTACGTATTTCGGATATGTGGATGGTATTGACTTATACAGTCTGAGTGTATTAACCCACGCAGTGTATAAATATTTATCTATACACCCTACGTTTATTTATGCACTTTCCTTAGGATGTATGAATACAATCAGAATACACACCGACTTCAATACCTCTTGGTAACTGTCATTTTCATGTGATGGTCTTTTCCCCTATATTATATGTATGGTAATTATTTTGTCTGTCTCGATCAGAATTGTGAAACAATCTCCTTTTAAACCCCAACCCGACCTATATATATACTACTAGTGTGTGTGTGTGTGTGTGTGTGTGTGTGTGTGTGTGTGTGTGTGTGTGGATAAAGTACGCGATATATGCTGAAGTTAAATGCCGTGGAAAAGAACAGAAACAAAAAAAAAGAAAAGAAAAACAAATTCAACACAGGAAGAAATCGTCAAACGCGGGAGATTTACCGGTTTCGTTCGGATCAGCGAATGTTGTCAGTAAAAAAGAAGTTTTCTGAGGACGTTCGTTATCATACACACACGCACGCACGCACGCACGCACGCACGCACGCACGCACGCGCGAACACACACACACACACACATGTCTTTAAGTTTGCACAATGTTTTATGTAGTAACTCAATAATAATAATAATAATAATAATATAACTATGACTTGTTTCAGCCTCTTCTCCCTCTATTCTTGTTTCATCCGTTTTTCTTCTCTTCTTGTTTCAGCCTCTTATCCTCTCCCTTTATTTTACTCTCTTTTTATTTTGTTCTTGTTTCAGCCTCTTTGCCCTCCCCTCGTCATGTTTCAGCCTCTTTTCCCTCTGTTCTTGTTTCACACTGTTTCTTCTCATTTTCAAACCTAATTCCTTGTCCTTCTCTTCTTTCATCACCTTTTCTTTATCACCATTTCACTTTTCATCACCTTTTCTCAGCTTATCATTTCTTTTCCGCCTCATATTTTGACTCTATCTTCCTTCTTCACACTCTCACAACAACAACAACAACAACATAATATTGATGATAATAATAATAATAATAAATAATAATAATAATAATAATAATAATAATAATAATAATAATAATAATAATAATAATATAACTATGCAAGCGATACACTGATTAAGCCTTTTCTAAATGATTTGGTAATTTTCGTACACTATAAATACGTATATTTTTATATTTTTTAAATGGGCAGGAACAATTGCTGGTAAATGGATGCTTTTATATTAAATATATATATATGCTTTTATATTAAATATATATATGCTTTCTGAATGATTATGTTTGTATCAGGTTATATATATATATATATATATATATATATATATATATATATATATATATATATGTATATGTGTGTGTGTGTGTGTGTGTGTGTGTGTGTGTGTGACTAATAGAATGATTTTATTGTTGTAGTTTGCAATAAAACCCCAGTGATTATCAAAAGGTACTCATTGACAAGCGGAGCGTTATTATTACATAATTTCTACTTATTTATGAAAACCTTGTTGGCTACATATGTGCATACGTGTTTCAGTTACAATTTTTTTTTTTTTCGAAATGCGACGTCATCCGTCAGATCTTCTAGTGAAACTAGATTTTATATAGTAATTGAAAAAATAAAAGGAAAATTGAAAAAATTGAAAATAAAATAAATTCATACAAGGAAGTATCAGCCCTCCAAATTTCACGGAGAAATATCCGCTTTCTTGCTTTCCCTGTATTCACCTTTTTGCTCCCTTTTGTCTATCCACTTTTTTCTTGTCTTTACTTTATTTTCCATTTCCTTTGCAAATAACAGAAATATATTGTATAGAAAGAATTACTATTTAAAACCTAGTTTCATTGTAAGATCTCGCTTGATGACGTTCGATTTATGTTTATATATATATATATATATATATATATATATATATATATATATATATATATATACATATATACATATATATATACATATATATATACACATAACATATATATATATAATTACTTCAAAACTACTTCAATACATACATATATATATGTATATATATGTGTGTGTGTATGTGTGAGTATGCATTATATATATATATATATATATATATATATATATATATATATATATATATATATATATATATACATATTTCAAAGGCGTACCAGTGGTTTCATTGCGTTGAATCAACCATAAAAGGCTAAATGCAATCAACGCAAATTCATCAGCTACTTTGAATTTGCGTTGATTCCATTCAGCCTCCTATGGGTGATTCAACGCAATGAAACCAATGGCAGGCTTTTGAAATATTTATATATAGTTTTGAAATTGATATTTGTCTCTTCAGCTCTCACATCCGCGATCGAGCACTTTATTTGATTTTTTTCATCACCTCCTGAAAAAATATATGCCGCTCCCCATTTGTGGGTAGCAAATTGGTAAAAGGGAAAGTTATTCCCAGCTCGCATTTAGGTAAAAATGCATTTTCGTATAAATAATAGAATTCATTCAAAATGTATCGTAAAAACAAAAACAAATAACATCCACGTAAATCGCGATATATCCAAGCAGTCGTGCGAGATAGTCCAGTGGTAGAAGTTTAGGCTTCTTTCCATAACATCCTGATTTCGAATCTCGCTAGATTAAGCCACTGTGATGAGTCGTAGACGAAGAAACACGTGTATGTGGATAATTATATTTTAAAGACAATATATATTCCGCTCTCCATTTGTGGGTACCAAATTGGTAAATGGGAAAATTATTCCTAACTCGCATTTAGGTAAAATTGCACTTTCGTAAATAATTGAATTCATTCAAAACGGATCGCAACCCCCCCCCAAAAAAAAAACAAATGCATAACTTTTAGTCTTTAGTTCTATACTCCCTTAGGATTATTTGCTCTATTTCAGATCGAAAAAGAACCTGTCAGTGTTCAAAGTGTGTGTAGTATTTATAACCTGGAGTGAGATGTTTTAACGATATATAGCTGTTGAAATTTTAAAAGATACGATGCCATTTCTGTTGTTTTTTTAGGGGGGGTATGAATATCGCAATTACACACACACACACACACAATTATATATATATATATATATATATATATATATATATATATATATATATATACAGAGTTCCCACAAAGTCTGGCCACATTATGCGCGCGTGTGTATGTGTATGTGTATATATATATATATATATATATATATATATATATATATATATATATATATATACAGGGTGCCCATAAAGTCTGGCTACATAATCTTGAGGATGCTTCCACAAAGGAAACCCTATATATACACACACATATATATATATATATATATATATATATATATATATATATATTAGGCTAGTGCAAAAATAATGTCGTTTTTTGGCATGTAGTTGAACGACAAAAATATTATTTCGCACCAACCTAATACATATATTTATTATTTATTTATATATTTATCTAAGTCTGTATATATAAAAATGTGATTCTTGGTTCGTTCGTTATTAGTAGTCTAAATAACCACTGGACGGATGGCTTCCACATTTTAGTATAATATGTTTACTGTACCCATGCGTGTTTTTATATGTTACATGATAAGGGCTGTCCCCTTTTCATGTAAGTATGAAAATAGATTTAGTTAAAATGAAAATGAAATAGCATAGACGAAATTCGAACCTCGTAATTTAGGTTTAGAAATAGATTACGTGTGAGAATTAGAAAATGGAATGTAAAACAAACGATTGTTTAGCTTAGAGATAAAATAGTTTCAAGAAAAGAATGTGCACTGTCAATTTTGTTATGAAAATTCAATTGAAAGAATGCAGCTACAAGATAATTTAATAAACATGTTTTTAACATATTGGAACTATAGGTTACTGAGAATATAGGTTAAAATTCCTTTTGTAAACAAAGGAAAAAGTTTTGGACACGCATGTCCAGAACACGTGAAAGAAGACACATGTTTTAACATGTGTATGACGTCATGGAAAAATGGGATGTTCTAGATATAGTTTAAAAACTTTAGAGTTAAGCAAGGAGAAACTGGGAGAAACTCAGAGGGAGTTTGAGAACGACAGACGATAGTCTGCAGTTTGGAATTCGAACGTCTTGAAGCGAGACGGTCACTTTGAAACTTAATATATGAAGCTTTGAATTCTTGATGAGAAAACCACGGCCGGTCGTGAGAAGAAATAAACCCATCATGTGTTTTTATAAACGTCGTCATTGTGTTGTGATTCTACCAAAAAGGTAAAGTGAAAAGTGTATTATATGTCTATACATCTGTGTTATAAAATGTCTTAACATACACATCTTACATACACGTCTCGACATCTCATATCGACAATGTGAACTCTACTTCTCATATTCTACACTTCTAAGTAATAAACATTTAATATATATGAATCGTTATAAACGAACAATCTCTCTCACAACATCCCTCTTACAACACATCTCTCTACTAAGACTGCGCTTATAATAAGACTTTCTCAATGAAACCCCTATATAACATATATATCTCTTTTTAATTATAACATTATACTTAATTTTTCTTTAATAAATACGTGGTTTTCTTTGTACCGATGGGTCATTCTTTTTATTTGGGGACATATCACCACCTGACGTCACGTGGCATCACTAAAAGGATCTTTTGGTCTCACCATTACAGGTCGTGGTGGTCTCACTTAATGGAAACAGAATGTGTTTATTTTTGTTTTTTTTATATATAAATAAAGCATCGTAATTTGTAACAATAAAAAAAAATAATTTTTACAGGAACATTATAAAAAAATCCCCTACAGTGCGTATTAATGAATTCGATATAACTCGAAGCAAACGAATTTCCCGCACTACCGATGCTATTTTTAGCACAAACAAGGTGTTTTCTTTTTTATGTAATTCAATACCTTAGGACTTTACTAATTATGTTTGAAATAGACCCAGAAAACTAATATTTATCTCTAAAGTGATTTTTACAATGCATTTATTTAACTTCAAAATTTAGCTGAATTGGTAAGATCGCCGTGAAAACATTTTTGATAACTTTTTTTTTCACGTGTACAAATATTTTTTTCCTTTGGATAATTAAGTTTTAATAATCTTTCAAATAAAATCAAAAAGTTGTCGGAAGCCTACAAAAAAAAAATCGTTTATTTTTGCCCGTACCTAAACAGTGGATATTAGCAGCAAATCGACGATTGTGGATCATCTTTTTACTATTCAGGAAATTAAAGATTCAATTAGATTCCTATTTCAGTCACCTAAATTATTTGGTGTGAAATGAGTTTAGGAATTTATATCCAAACCTACATATTATTTTTACTTAAATAAAAATAACATTAATACACTAAGTTAGGTAAAATTTGCATAGCATGATCTGCTTTACGGTTGTTGTAAATGGAAATTTAAATTTCGTTCCCTTTTAAACTCGGTATATTTTTACATTACGTCCAACTCATCGTTCACATTCGACATGTCAACTTGTATAGGCTTTCGGGTATGCTGACAAGAGTAGGGATGTCTATTCCGAAAGCTGTTCTTAACATGGGGAGGTTTTGGGTGTCTATTCCGAGATCCGTTCTTAACATGGGTAGATTGGCGTGTTTATTCGCTACTCGACAACCTATAAATGTCGACATTTCCAATGTGAACGGTAAATTGAACTTATTTAAAAAAAAATAATAAAAATATATACCAAACTGACTTTTTTCGCTTAAAAATGGAATTATTTCCCTTTCATTAATAACTTTTTTTTTTTTAAATACTTTGTGTTTTATATATATAAAGTATAATTGTTGAATGTTATTCTTTTGATTATATTCGTTTGGGGGCACAATTAAAACGGAATGAAATTTAAGTTTCCGTTCCATTTTTACAACAACCGTGCCAATAAGGGGATTGAGTTATTAGGATTTGTATTAGAAGCTGAGCACTAGGTGTATCAGAATTTGGGGGAATTTTTGACACCCCTAACACGAAACTGCGAATTAAATATAAAAAAAACTCGTAATTTCTCTTTTAAAAGTGGGTTGTTTATTTTCTTTATGGAATATACTTCCAAAATAAACTATTAAAGTTGTTTAAAAAATACTAGAAATATTATTTTTTATTTAAAAAAAAAACAGTGTTTACAAAGTGCCGGTGCGCCTTCATGCAGCCATTTTTTTACGTAATGAAATCAATTGAATATTACGAATTCTTTTTTCAATTTTTACACTTTAAAAATCTATAAAACTTTTTCTATTGGTTAAATTTTTACGATATTTTTAGGGTCAATGTGAAATTTTATGCTCTTTCCAATACACTGATTATAATATTTTAGACAAACGTTTTTTTTTTCATTCACCCTCCCATTGTGAAATGTTTATTAAAATTTTAATAATTAATATATGTACCAAAGTTTTATATATCACAAATTGAAGATAAAAGATCAATAAATAATATTTTGTAAATTAAAACAAAAAATAAGTGTTTTTTGGAAATTTACCTGTAAAGTCCAAAGTGTAAAACCTTTTTTTAAAAAAAACACGTTGATTTTTTTAATTAGAAACCCATGTTCTGCTTATATTGTCCAGTAAGTAATGGACGATGACGACAATTTTTTCTATTTCATTCAATGTTTCTTTTTTAGATATTAAAAAAAATTCAATCGACAAAAAGGAATGGAAATATAGTAAATCAAAAAATGTATGTATTTCTTCGAGAAAAGAAAAAAAATTCCTCAAGTGTCTTTTTTAAGGCAAAATCTTATAAGTAAAATTTGAATAATTTTAACCTATGGGGACATATATTTCTTCACGAACAAGGCTAGACGACTAACGCGAACGTGTGGTTTTTACTTCCTTCTGTCCATCCGTAGTTCAAAACAATAAAAATCTACTTCCGGTTTTCGGTAAAAACGTAAAATTCTTGCGTCATGGCGCCTTTTTCAAATAGGCGTTTAAAAATTCTTTTATTTAAAAAAATAAATGGATTTTAAAATATAGATATGGAAAAATTCTTAACAATGAAGAATTGAACTACACATTGATTTTATAGGCAAGTGATTTTTTGGAATTTATATCGATTTTTTTTATTATAGACATAAGTTAAATTTCGTTTATTTTCTTCAAATATTTTTAAAGAAAACCGATTTAAAAAAGCAAATATTGCATAATTTGCTATTAAACCTGTTATTTGGGGGTTCTTTGCTCTTTTAATTGAAAAAAAATTAGAGTTTGAATTACATTTTTCAAGTAGTTATAAGCTTGGAAAGATAGGAGGTCGAATTATTCAATATTTTTCACGCATTCGTAAGGTCGTTTTCTGACACACATAGCTGAGTACTTATTAAAATTATTTAATTGTTGAATTTTTTGCATTTTGGTTAAATTTGTTAGTTTGCAATCGCCGATAGCCCACCCGAAAACTTGAACACAAGACGAAATTAAAAAGAATGGTACTCATGCAGAATTTGACACCCCCCCATTCCAATTATGGTTAAAGTTCGACTGGCAATCACCGGATTCAACCGAACGTTGTTCAAATGTTGAAACACTAAATCAACATTTTATTTATTTTTTGCATAATTAATTAATTAATTAATTATGGGGTACTTTTTCTGTTTATTTTCTTAATATCTGTTGACAAAAAAATAATTTGTACATTCCCTTGAAAAAAATCAAACTTTTTACTCCTTTCACCTAACTATTTACAGTGTTCATATAAAGCATTCATCTTTTCTTTTTATAATAAAAATTCCGTTTCAAGCAGAAAGGTTTACTGCCAAATTTCTTTAAAAAAAAAAAAAAAAAGAAAAAAGTTTTCCTGAAAAAAAAATCCCCTAACAATTTATGGTTAAAAATTAATCTTTTTTGAGGGGGGAAAAACATAACTTTTATTGATAAAAAAATTGCAAAAAATAATAAAAGTAAATAAACAATATCTTGAGGAATGTGTTCCATTTTAACAAACTGGGCCACAGCAACGGGTGGCCGGGTACAGCTAGTATATATATATATATATATATATATATATATATATATATATATATATATATATATATATATATATATATGGCAATTAAGCTACACAGAATATTCTGCGTTTCATCCACGCTAGGATTTGTCAGGCTTATGCGAGGAGTTGTGGTTGTCTCACGTTTTTATATACGCTAATTCTATTGAGTTTTTAGTTAGCCAATCAGATTCCTAGTTTCCACCGCACCCTTCCTATATATATATATATATATATATATATATATATATATATATATATATATATATATATATATATTATGAACGTTTCTGTGTTGCTTATTTGCTATAGATAGATTTTTATATTACTACTTTATATTACTGACTTAAAATCATAGCTGTATATCTAGGAAATCGTCATTTATTGTAATTTCACATCGGTGGTAAAAATAGATCTGTGCTCAATTCTGAGGGAAAAGAACGGTATATATATATATATATATATATATATATATATATATATATATATATATATATATATATATATATATATGATTAGTTTTTTTTTTGGAAAAAGAATTCCAGCAGAGTGCTCAATTAAAAGGAAAATCCAAATTGTAAGAGCGTATTTATATTTTGTGTACAGAAAGTTGTTAGTTGAGACAGATCATTGGTACCGTCGGTTTCAAGCCCGATAATAAGGCCCGTTTAAGGTATCCTTATCAAGCTCTCTTCAGCCAATATTCGTCGAATATTGGCTGAAGAGAGCTTGGTAAGGATACCTTAAACGGGCCTTATTATCGGGCTTGAAACCGACGGTACCAATGATCTGTCTCAACTAACAACTTTCTGTACACAATATATATATATATATATATATATATATATATATATATATATATATATATATATATATATATATATATATATATAAAGAAAAGGCAAACAACAACAATCGCTCCTTAAGATAATCAGATGCACCGATAGACAGCGCTCGAGAAGAATATGGCCAAAAAACAAACTTTTGGGCGTCATTCTGTATAAGTTACCTACTGAAATTAAAAAAAAAACGCCCGGCAAATGGAAAATTATCCATTAAAATCGGAAAAAAAGAATAACTCCATCGTGTTCAATCAGATGTATTTGAATAATAACTAGTTTTCAAAATATACAAATATATATATATATATATATATATATATATATATATATATATATATATATATATATATATATATAGGGTGTTTTTAAAGGCAGCTAATTTGAAATTAACAACACTATTTTTTTAATTGCAGATTTGGGAACTGTAGTTCAGCTTCGTTTGACAATTCATCATGTAGAAACTGACCCCCGATCAACGTTTGCAAATTGTGCAAATTTTTTTTTAAAATATCATTTTGAAACTATTTGGTAATCGAATACTATCACGAAATGGACTACTCAGTTGGCCACCTCGTTCGTGCGATTTGACCCCATTAGATTATTTTCTCTGGGTATGTGTAAAGTTCCATTTCCACGCTGATAAACTAGAAATAAAAAGAATACTGCCGAAATACAGCCTGATTGAATGTGCACAGTTTGTGGAAATTGAATCTCTAGATTACGCCATATACGCGCAATTAGAATTATTAATGCCAAAAATTTAATCCTTGCAAGCAAACACATAATTCGTATAATGAAACTATTTTCGCAGCCTCTAAAAAAGTCTCCCTTTACTATGCAATCATTATTTCACTATACGGGAGTATTTTCTTGTAAAGGTTCTTTTTTTATATAAGAAGGTGAAAAAAAGGGAAAAAATCGAAATTATATGTTCATCAACGTTTCGTCTTTATTTCAAGACTTACTCTGGATGACTGATTTGAAGTAATAAGATCACGGTACAATATTTGAAAATGATATTATAAGTATATTTTCAAATATTCTAATGATATCTTATTTTTTTTTTAATTAAGACGAAACGTTGATATATATATATATATATATATATATATATATATATATATATATATATATATATATATATATAACGATAATATTTTATTAACAGTTAATTTTAAACCTACAGATACATGTGTTTCGAACTTCTGTTTTCTTCCGTGTAGGAATTGAAATTGCTGCCATTTGGGAGATTCGAACCCAGTCACAATCTAGGCTGATATTTTGTCTAATTTTCTTTCCATGGTTAAAAAAATTCATACAACAAATTATAAATTAGAAATAATCATTTTTCATAGTTACAGACAATAGTGTTCCATGGTTTCGCAAACTTCAGTGCAGGAAGGATTCGAATCCCGCAACGAAACCACGTTTGACTCCGCTAGCGAGGAGCAAAACCCCTATGCCACCGTCAATCGCCGCGAAATAAAGGGAAATTTTAACATTAATAAAGTGTAACGTTAACTCAGACAATCTATAGTGATCGAGCGGTAGGTAGTCGCGATCTTGCAACAACGCCATCTGACCGCCTTTTTTATTTCCCAGACGGTGCTCAACATTTTAGAATTTATTTCTTACATATATAGAGAGAGAGAGAGTTGTATAATCAATTTTATTTACACAAACAGTATTGGTCATACAAACATTATTGGCTATTTCGCATACATTTTTCAGTTGTAATTTCTTTTGAAATCTAGTTTTATCAGTCCGTGAGTCTCAACCAGAAAGAAAGAAAGAGAGAGAGAGAGAGAGAGAGAGAGAGGGAGAGAGAGAGAGCGTGGGAGAAATCGAGGCACTAATAGCCTGGTTGTTATTGTTTGATTTTTTTTTTGAACATATGGAAATAATCTTATTTTAATTTATAAATTTATTTACCTCGCATTTAATCTACTTTAGCTCTAGACAATCTAACCCCTCCCTATTGAGCTAATTATATAGCCACAGCATTCCGGACGACTGGTTTTAATTCATATGCTTTACCCTTCTTTATAAGGATTAGCTATATAATTTACTAGCAGGACCTGCTAACCGGCCATGCCCGGTGTAAGCCCCTCTCGTCTCGTAGAAAAATTATAAATACGGTTGTTTTTGTTGTTGTTGTGGTTGTTCTTGTTGTTGTTGCTCAACACACAGCTTCTTCATGTTAAGAAAGGCTTTCGGAATAGACACCCTAAACCCTTTCATGTTAAGAACAGCTCTTAGAATATTCACCGGCAACATTCCCACGTTAAGAACGGCTTTCGGAATAGACATCCAATTTTGATATTGGGGTGACTGTCAAAATATTTGGCACAAATTTAACTTGTATAGTCGGTGTCAAGATCCCTACGCGCAAATACTATGAACCAACAAAGAAATTCGGGAATGGTAGTGACAGTTGGATATAATTAGATTTGATTCTCGCCCGTGCGTACTAATCTGGCGGCCAATGATATAAAGTGCATAATACAGACTTTATATGGCGAAAACAACTTGTATCTGCCAAATATAACTCAGATTTTCTTAATCAGCATAGCGGAAAACTTTTTAAAGTCGTCATTTTAAAGGAAAGCGTGTAGTAAGAAAAGAAAGTTCGTCTCGTTTACTAAGATTCGTTCATTTTATCATCTCATAATTTAGGACGCTGAAACCAAACATTAAAAAAGAAAGTTCATCTTATTTTCTAAGATTTGTTCATTTAGTCATCTCATAATTTAGTCATCTCATAATTTCGGACGCCGAAACCAGGCATTAAAATAAGAGAATACTTTTTGCAAGGAAAAAAAAGTAAATGTTACAGTAAGTAAATGCGAAAATTCGTCTTTAACCTTGCGAAAATTCGTCGATAGGAAAATATATTTTTTCCAAACAAAAATGTGCGACGATAATGTGTGCGTAGTTACGTATGGTTATGATCATAAGAGTACTGGAATATTTTTATTTGGTTTAATAAGAAAAATATTGATTCGTATATATGTAGAGGCCATGTTGGTGAAGATTTGAAGTGTTCGTTTTTAGTATCGAGGTGTGTAATGCGGAATAACAGATTTTTACGTTTTCAACAAATTATAATGCACTGGGGAGAAATTATTATTTTCGAATAGGAAAGTTTAAAGGTCGTTGTATGTCTATCAGTGTATGATGCCGTTAATAGGGGTGCCAGGACAATATATTTATATTGTGTATATTTTTACTAGGTCTTCACTGGGAGCGGGAGAAGTACTTTTTATTTAGAGGGAAAATAATAGCTACTTCCATTGTAGATCCTTGCGATCGTGATAATGTTTCTCCTAAGATGGAATATAAGATTTTAATATAGCGGATAAATGTGTGTAAGATGGCATTCAAAAGTTACATAATACAGTGGCTAATAGTTTAGGCATAATAAATTTGTATGTGGCCTCGTTTAGAGCAAACCTAGTGTACAGGGAAAATTTCTGCAATCAAATTATTATATATAGAATTACTCATTGTTGATCTCATGTTCTGGCTTCAGACAATTATTTGTTTATATATATATATATATATATATATATATATATATATATATATATATGTGTGTGTGTGTGTGTGTGTGTGTGTGTGTGTGTGTGTGTACTAGCAAAATTACTCGCGCTTCGTGGGAAACTTTGCTGTACGCTCGCATACCAGCTTCGCGGGCACCCTTGCAGTAAGTGAATGTTGTAAGTGTAACAATTTTTTAAAGTGTTTAAATTTTTAACTACCTCCTGAAGTGATTGAAATCCAACTAGAGAATTTTAAAACAAATAGATTATATAAAAGTTGACACATATTATTACATCGTTTATTTTGTTACACATAAAAATGAAATCGAAACAATTTGTTTAGTATCACAAATACATTTTTATCAAAGATATAGCAAAGATACCTAGGTAGGGGAGTTTATGAAGAGCCGTACCAAATACACCCTTAACTTTTGACCTTGACCTTGGAAAATGGTGTGTACCATCTGGCGGTGGGAGGATTGCATCCTCCCCTGCCTTGGGAGAGTATAAAACCGGACTTTTCATCTCCCTACTCACAGTAGAAACGTTGCTAGTCCTTCTCTACTCTATCGTTATTTTCATTGTAGGTGCTCTGCTAAATTTATAGAATCTATAATCTCCCTTGCAAAACATTCACAACAAAAACTCGTCTGGCTACAACCGCTGTCTATAGTTCTCCTTGTCCCTCCCACATCTCTCTCCCCGCCTACTTGCTTAAAAATAAACGAAATTTTCATTAGCAAAACTTCTTTCATAGAACTATTCGTCTGTGAAATACTATATCGCGGGGTTGCTTCTCAGCTGATTGCACCATAATCGTTTTAAAGTTCAATGTAAACAAATTTTAGTTCCTCTTTCTCTTCATATCTTTACTCAAAACTGAACATAAATACCATGAGTTGTTTCTTTCCTTCCGTTGCCCGTTTGTGGAACATATTACCACGGGAATGCTTCTAGTTTGAAAAATGTCCAATGTAAATAAATTGTTGTTGAGTCTCATCTTAAATAATCAAATTCTACCCAATCATCAGCATTATTATCAATCATCATAGTCTTAGTTAACCCTTATCCTCGAGTGGCCTTTAGATATTAAACCTTAGTAAAAAAAATACTTATTCGTCACTTTTCATTAAAGCAAGAAAAAAGAACACACACACACACACACACACACACACACACACACACACACACACACATATATATATATATATATATATATATATATATATATATATATATATATATATATATATATATATAGTTCCACGCAAAAGTATTGGATACATTACATTTTTCTTCATAACTTTAATTAGGGTTCAATATTTTACATTTAATTTGGTCAGTATATTCCTATTGCTATTCTAAATTATATTTGGAGTAGTAATTACAAAATCAAATTTAGACAGTTTATATTTAAGGAAAAATATGAATCAACTAACGCAAAAGTATTGGATACACTTTTAAAAAAATCTTTTTCTGAAATAAATTTAAATGACTTTTGCTTAGCGTGTTGCAATAATGCAAATGAATTATCACTGACCAATCAGAGAGCTTTATATTAAAATAATTTTATAAAATTCTTCCAGTTTGGGCTCACTCCTTCAAAGTCAACCAGTTCATTTATAAAAATGCCTAAAACTAAAGAGTTGTCAATAGACATTCGTCAAAAAATCATTGATAAGCACAACGAAGCAAAAGGGTATCGGATTATATAAAGGAAACTTGATCTACCATTTAGTACAGTTCGAAACGGTATTAGAAAGTTTAAAAACCCTAGCGAAGCTGTTGCAAATCTTCCAAGATGTGGTCGGCCAAGGAAATTAAACGAAAAAAATCAAGGTTGGTAAACAGAAAGGTACAAAAAAGCCTTTTCTTACACGTGGTGCAATTCAAACCGACCTCAGAGAAGCTGGGATTAACGTGAGCAAGGATATAATCAGTAGAGTTCTAAATCGTGCAGGTTTTGTATCAAGTTCCCCAAGAAAAGTTCCATTATTGAAGCTTAAACATGTCAGATCACGTTTGAATTTTGTGAAAATATATGGGGAACAACCCCAAGAATTTTGGAACAAGGTAATCTGGTCAGATGAAACGAAAATCGAAATCTTTTGAAGAAACACAGCAACACATGTATGGCGTAAAAATGGCACCGCCTATAACAAAAAGAATACCATTCGTACGGTAAAGTTTGGCGGTGGTTCGAATATAGTATGGGGGTGTTTACTGGTAAACTAGAAATCATCAATGGTAGAATGAATAAACGTATTTACAGGGAGATTTTGGAGAAAAAACCTCCAGAAATCTGCTGATTTGATGGGACATAATAGCAATTTCGTGTTTCAGCGGGACAATTATCCCCAGCATTCTACCAAAATAACCAAAAAATGACTTAGAAATAACGGAATTGATGTTCTTAATTGGCTCAGTCAGTCTCCAGATCTCAACCAATTTAAAATTTGTGCAAGAGGAATCCACAAAATATTCAACAACTATAACAGTTCTGCAAAGAAGAATGGCGCAAAATACATGCATACTTTGCAAAAAACATGTGTGCAACTATAGAAAGCCATTTGGAAGCTGCTGAACGCAATAAAGGCTATGCAACCAAATATTGAATCAATGTATCCAATACTTTTGCGTTAGTTGATTTATATATTTCCTTTAATATAAACTTTATAAACTTTAATTTTGTAATTACTACCCCAAATATTAGTTAGAATAGTAATAGGAATATACTGACCAAATTTTAGGTAAAATCTTGAACCCTAATTAAAGTTATGAAGAAAAATGTAATGTAACCAATACTTTTGCGTGGCACTGTATATATATATATATATATATATATATATATATATGTGTGTGTGTGTGTGTGTGTGTGTGTGTGTGTGTCGTTCAGTGTCAAGAGACAATGGATACCCCCTGTAAGAGTAGCTGAGCGTGTAATTGTTGAGATGCAAGGGTTGCGCAATTTCAACCACACTTCTGAATCGGCACTGCTTGAATCAAGTGGCAAGGAGAAATGCTAGACGATTGGAAGCAATTCTGAGATAAGCGGAGAGAACATCCAGCACCTAGAATCCCCTAAATGGTCACACATTTCGAACTATTATCCTCATCTCTTATAGTTGTTGTTTCACGACGTTTCAGCCAATTAAATGCGACGGGATAGGAATACCGGATCTCTTAACTGCATCCGCAGCAACCTAACCCTAATCCTAACCTGGCATCCACAATTGTTGTCGTCTCACCACGTTTTTGACCAATTAATCCTCTTGCCGGCTTTGCGTACGAGGATTGAAACCGCTATCTTCAGACAATGTTCACCTGGAACCGTAGAAATTCAACATTTCTATCCACTACGCCACGGGCCTTCGGATTTGTTGGCCAAAAACGTGTTGAGACGAAAGCAGGTATAGATGGTATTAATTGCTGAGGATGCAGTTAAGAGACACACTATTCCTATCCTGTCGCGGTTAACCACCTGACGAACGCCAGAGGAGTAATTGGCCGATACGTCGTGAAACAATAACAATAAAAGATGAGGATAACAGTCCGAAAATAAATAAATAAATGATTATAAAAATTACTGATCTCAAGAATTCCAATAATTTAAAAATCTAAGAAAATAGTTGTCGAAGAAATTAGAAATGTTAGGTATTTTCCGTGTGTTTACGGCACATATCACGTAGCCAAAACAAAAAAGCAAAAATATAAAAAGTAGTTGGAGAACAAAGTATAAATGATAGGTATTTGGGGGTGTTCACTGCACATGACACGTAACCAAAATAAAAATAGGCGAAAACATTTTTTCGTTTAATCTGTGAATACGTAATTAAATGTGGAATGACAATCAGGTACATGATTCTTTTCTTTGTAATTTATTGTAGCGAGTCGCATAGTCAATCGAACACATGGAAACAAAAACACGCAGATGAATTAATAATAGTGTCGCAGTGGGAGACAGAGAGAGATGCGAAGAAAATGTAGAGAGATAGGGAAAACGGAAAATCACGTAAAAAAGAAAAATGTATAAAGTAATAAAGAAATTAGTTGTAAAATAACCAAAACAATATGTCCGTTAGTGACGCCATGTTTCAAATTCAGTAACCGTTCGTTTATGTAAAGAAGAATCGAATTTGGAATATGAGAAGTTTAAGTGTTCACTCAATCAGAATGGGCGGACTACGGGAAGGAAGATTTTATTATTTCTGAATCGGAAAATGGAAAAATTATGGTATGTCTATATATCTATTAACCAGTTACGGGCGGTGTAATTACAGTATCGTGGGAAAACCTAGAATAGGTATCGATGTCAACTGGCAGCGATGGCAGCAGTAAATATTTAGAGAGAAATATAGGAGCTACTACTTCTGATGATGTTGCAATTGTAATGATGTGGCTCGTCGGATGTAATGTAGCATTTTATTATCACGACTGTGTCTGCAATGATGGCTGAAAGCTTTATAAGATAATTACTAATAGCCTAGATTCAATTTGTATGTGACATCTGTTTTTGCAAATCTACGATATTTTGGTCTAGAGGGGAATTTCTGCAGTCATTTTATTATATTATATTATTATATATATATATATATATATTATATATATATATATATATATTATATATATAACATATATATATATATATTATATATATATAACATATATATATATATATATACTAGTTGTTACCTGCCACACGTTGGTGGGGCTCAATTTGGCGAAATGGAAAACTCCCAAAATGAGAAATGTTTCTTTTATGTCTCATTCATAGTACTTGTGGATACACGATTTTTTATTGTTCCATTTTCTGAGCAGATATATAGACTTTCTGGTTTACCGACTCTTGAACACGCAACATAAATTGTTTATGTGAGAAACAGTCAGTGTATAGATGTAAGACGCACAATTGTAAAGATTGTCCCGAAACTTCGTTGATGGTGATTGCAAACGATCATCGAATTAGGAATTGCAATCTCTTAAATTGAAATGGCGTATCTGGTGGAATCATAGAAATGCGTGGAATGAGGACATCATCACCTTTGAAAGATCTTGTAAAGATTGTTGCTTCTATGATGTTGTTCGTTAATTTTTTTTTACTGCAAGCTATGTGCCATTGCAAAGATTGGGTTGGGTTGGGTTGGTCGCAACATGGTAATTGGTACGCTAATTTTCAATTACAGTACATACGGTGGTATCCCTGGCAAATCTAGTGGATTCAAAAATTCTGTTGGATAATTAACCACATCATCTGCTTCCACAATAGTGTCGACGGACTTATATGTGACTACCTCACTTGAAATTTTAAGCTGAATAATACCATTAAGTTTATGGGCGTCTTTGTTTTGAGCTGCAAGATTAGCTCGTTCACTCAGCCAACAGGAATTCTAATAATTAATTTGAATATCCGGAAAATCCCTTTTTTTACCAACTCTTCTTTTGAGGTAACTTAATTACGGAAGTTATGAGACAACGGAATTTACCCTTAATTCGGATCAGCCGGTACTTTTCCGTTTTCAATTTGCAACAATTGATGAGAAAATTTATCTGCGGATCGATCGTTCTGCAACTGGACATGCATATTTTGAGTTAAGTTTAATGTCTTCACATAGCGCCCAAAATAAGAGTATTTGAAGCAAGCATTTATTTCATTTGCTGATGTTGATTAAGGTTTTGACAATGCCTTATTCACTGTAAGTAATTTAGGTGACTATAATAGGATTTATTCATGTTTTGACAATACCTTTTTCACTATGAGTAATTTAGGTGACTAAAATAAGATGAGGGAATACAGATGGATAGATAGAGAGGAAGATAGAGAGATAGAGGTAGAAAAAGAGAAAGAGAGGGGGGATAGAGAAAGCGAGGGAAAAAGAGAAATAGAGGGAGATATAGAGAGATAGAAAGATAGAGACAGGTAGAAACAGAGAGAGGGGGAGAGATTGAAACAGAAAGGGAGAGAGACAGAGGAAGAGAGAGATATACAGGGAGTGAGAGAGAGAAAGGGGCTCAAATAGAGATGGAGAAGGTGATAGAAAGAAAGATAGTGAGAAAGGGGGAGAGAGGAATAGATAGATGAAGAGAGAGAGATAGAGAGAAAAAAAGAGGGTGACCCTCTGATATAAATTTAAATCATAACAGAATCAAGTGTTAACTCCAAGAGGAGTTAGCTCCCTTGATCTCTTAAAACTTACTGAAGTAAAATAAATAAAAAAAAAGTTATTTTTTGGCATTTGTCGCGCATAAGATTTATTATTATTCTTTTATAGTAAATATATAAAAAATAAACAATATTGTTATTATTATTATTATTATTTTATAGTAAATATATAAAAATAATATTATGTAAAGCGAAATAGTAAAACAATCGTTAAAAAAAGTGAAAAAAAAATAATTTTTGTCGCGTCCAAAAGTGGTCGACTTTTGATGAAAAGAAACGATTTGCAAAAAAAGATTTTTAATATTGTAATATTTTTTAATTTATAGATATAAAAAAACAACTACGCTTGGATTAGATAAAAACACTATCGCAAAATGCCAAGGCAATCGGTTCAGTTGTATTTTAGAGTACTGATTGCAAACAAATATACTTTGTAGACACACACACACACACACACACAGTTGTCGCGCTCAAAAGTCGTCGACTTTTGCCGAAAAGAAACGATTTCGAAAAAAAAGTTTTTTAATATTGTAATATTCTTTAATCTTAAATATATAAAAACACGCTTGGATCAGATAAAAACGCTATCGCAAAATGTCGAGGCAATCGGTTCAGTAGTATTTTAGATTATCGATTGCGAACAAACATACTTTTTACATTCTTATTTATATAAATATATGTATATATATGCATATGTATGGGAACGTGTGGCGTACACATATGTACATTTTGACAAGCATACATACAGTAGTGTAAAAATGTCACCGAATATAACCTCATTCAACATTCAAACAAAAAAGCTATATATATATATATATATATATATATATATATATATATATATATAATTATTTCCACAACTAGACAACGTCGCAGCTCACACGAGCCAAGAAAGCCAACAAACCGGAAGTCCAAGACTCGATTGTCGCCCTCATTTGGGTTAATCAGTTAGACACACTCAAACTCGGAATTTGAAACTCGCGCCTATTGCATGCTAGGCGAGCACTCCACCAACTGAGCAAACACGTCACACACACAAGAATGCCTATTAACTTACACATATTAAGCAACCCGCAGCATAGATCCGACAGTGGAATGAACCTACCTCATACCAAACAAGGGACATGGTCATCCAATCAGCTATAACCCAAGCCGACGTCTCACAAGTAGGAATTTTATACACGTAAGGACGATGCCATCACGACAAGCTTACCTAGCAAGCAATCAGTAATAGAATCTTCAGAATGTGAGAGAATGTGTAACTATTTCCACAGCCAGACAACGTCGCAGCTCACAAGAGCCAAGAAAGCCAACAAACCGGAAGTTTAAGATTCGAGTTTTGCCCTCATTTGGGCTCATCAGTTAGACTCATCCGAACTCGAGATTTGTAACTCAAGCCTCTTGCAACTGAGCAAACACGTTACACACACACACAAGAATGCCTATTAACTTACACAGATCAAACAACCCGTGGCATAGATCCGTATCTATTTATCTATCTATATATCTATCTATCTATCTATATATATATATATATATATATAAAAGTGAAAGTGTCTGTCTGTCTGTGTGTGTATCTATGTATCTGTATGTCTGTGTATATGTACATTTCCCTACACAATAACTCTATCAATTTTCAGGTTACAGACTCGAAATTTGATATACAGGGTACAGAGATTTCGGAGATCGATGTGATCTGTTTTCGGCCAGAAATTTAGCGATTAAGGGGTCAAAGTTCAACGACTGACCATTGAGAACTCTACCAAACTCCTCCGACAATTTTGGGTCTAAACACTTGAAATTTTAGATATAGGTTCCTTGAACATGGATCTAAGTTAATAAGTTGATCTGAGCCCAAAACAATAAAATTTAAGGGGTCATAATAGGGGTCAAATTTAAAAAAATTGGCCACTTTTTTTTTGCTCAACATACATCTCTCCAAATACCCGGGCAACGCAGGGCACACATGCTAGTATGTATATATATATATATATATATATATATATATATATATATATATATATATATATATATATATATATATATATATATACTTCAGAATAAAATTATCCAACAATTAGCTGGTATGGAAACCTTTGATTATAAGATTTACAAGATATTACTGGCAGTAATATTCTATAAGTACTATCCCACCTAAATAAGAATTGCTCGATATACAAGATAGAGCAAATCAATAAAATTTTAGTCATTAAATGAATTTAAAAATTTATGACGTGAAATGTTTGAGTTTCAGATGAAAAAACTATATAAGATAAAAAATACATTAGAAATATTTCTAATGTATTTTTTGGCCTATATAGAATAAAAAATTTTTTTCTGATCTGAAACTCAAACAGTTTTTGTCATAAATTTTTAAATTCATGTAATGACTAAAATTATATATATATATATATATATATATATATATATATATATATATATATATATATATATAAGTTAAAACATACTTATCAAAGTATTATTATGTATATCTATATCAAAAACACTTGTAGGTATTTAATAATTATTATAGTAAAAAATAATTATGACAGCCCCTTTAAGAAATTTATTTCTTATCGTTGAGCACTTTCAGTTGAATTAAAGTCGGTCAATTTAGCTCTTATGCATAGATCATCGTATAACGATTAGATCACTCTCTGACTGACGGAAATGGACATTTAAAATTAAAATGTTTAAATTCGACGTTATTTCACGCGGTTAATGGTAGCCGAATGGATTAGGTCTTCGCTAAACCGAGCCAGAGATGTCTCGTGATGCGAGGTTCGAATCGTTCGGCTGGTATTAATCGTGACACCCTGCACTGAAGATTCCCGAAAGGATGAAACACTAGTGTCTGTAGGTATTTAATAATTATCATAGTAAAAAAATAATTATATATATATATATATATATATATACTAGCAAAAGTACCCGTCGTTGACTGGGCTCAAAAACAGCCTACAGAAAATGAACATAGTTTATAAAAAGGAAGGGTTGTAAATTTGGGTTGAATTTGGGGGTATCAAAACCGAAATATGATGAAAGTAAAAATAAAATAGATAAACCCCATAATTTATTATACTATACCTGTTCACACTGAAACACTTATCACAATATTCTGTGGATCTATATTAAAAAAAACCTTGTTAAACTTTGTGACATATTTCCATTCTATGGAGGTCAGGTGCGAACGAACACCCCATAATTTTATTATACCATATTTCTTCAAACTGAAACATAATTATCAAAGTATACTTACGCAAATAGATATGAAAAGTCTTTATCAAAGTTTGTGTCTATTTCCATTCTATGGAAGCCAGGCACGAACGCAGACCCCACAAGTTTATTATACCATCCCTATTTAAGTTAAAACATACTTATCAAAGTATTATTATGTATATCTATATCAAAAACACTTGTAAACGTTTTTTTTATCACCATACTTTGTGGACCAGGCGCGAACGCTGACCCCACAATTTTAATGAACCACCGTTCTGCCAAATCAAACATACCCATTCCTGTGTATCGATACATCTTCTGTCATTATATGTAATCAGTTTTTTAAAATAGTCAACCATATAGGAGCCTATTCGTGACCAGACACACGCGCACACACAGACATTCAGCTTTATATTATCGATATATATATATATTGATTGATTGTTGCTATTTCTTCTGATGAGTTAAGGGCATAATAGATTCACTAATTGATATAATTATTAGTGATTGATTTTGCGTTACGAAACGGACACTGTCAAGAACTGTAAGGATCAATTGATGTAAAGGAATGAAATATAAAAATCGTCAACATCATGTATTTTGGAATATAACTTTTTGCCATATATATATATATATATATATATATATATATATATATATATATATATATATATCAAACAATTTGGATAACATGCGCATATACCAGTAAATATCATACCTCTACCAGGACATTCTGTCAAAAGTTGAATATTGAACCAGTAGCAGTAAGTCCTATGAACATATATTAGAATACGAAGTTGGAAATGCCATAAACTATCCATTTAAGTAATAAGTCATACCCCATCCACTACGACTATATAATTCCTATAGTTATGTACAAAGAAAACAGAAATATTAAACTTGACATATAGCGATATAGGACAACAAGGAGAATGACGCAACCTTATTAGATGTTAGTATCCCCAATGATGCTGGCTTACACAAAGCTGAGAAAGTAGATATACGAAATGCCACAGTCTTACTTGATACATGAAAAGAAACTGGAATCTTAGGAAGATTTCCATCATTCTAGTAATTATATGTGCAACTGGACTCGTGAAAGATAATTTCAAAAACTCCTTGCCAAATATATCCGGCTAACCAAGTGCAAGATAGACTCAAAGAATTTTACTTAAATGGACGGTTAGAATCTTTAAAAGATCTTTCGGTTAAAATGTATGAGATAGCAGGTTAATGTTTGGCATCCGGCAGGATGCCTTGTCCCTAGCTGTAACAAATGATAAGCAAATTTTAAAAAAAAAAATGAAAACATGATGTCGCTGCAAAAGGTTTTGCCTATTTAACATTCTTGAGAATGAAAAACTGTGTTTTTCAAATTTTCTTTCATGTATCTTTGCTCTTTATAACTTCACACGCTTATGAATGAATCGCTTGTAAAAATCTGTTTAGCTTTTGATGTGAAATATAAATCTAACTCATGTTCAGTCTCCTCAGGTGATATTAACCGAAGGTTATCTAAATGGTTTGTAATCCTCGAAATAAGTGTTACTCAGAGGTAGCATTAATGATGCTTTAATAATCTGAAAGAAAATGATATAAATTTATCATCGTTACAGGTTTAAGTAATAACAATACGCATAACGAGGGTCGTTCCAAAACCCCCAACAAACCCTACAAGCAGCTAAATCCCACCCCTTCAAAATAGAGATCCCTACGTGTAAGAAAGCTTTCTACTCCAATAGTTTCTTCCTCAAAACTGCTAGACTTTGGGACTCCCTTCCGGGATTCTGCTTTCCCAAGTGTACAGACTTGCAGAAGTTCAAGTGTAACGTGAACAAACATCTTGCTACTCATCTCCCTTTATAATACTCCTGCAAATTATGTCCCCGATAGAATCCCCATACTTCAAAATGGCACTGTGCCTTGTTTGGGGTGAAAATTGAAAAGAAAAAAATTAAAACCTCCTTAAGATTTAAGATTCTAATCGTCTCTTTAAGTGGAATTCTTTGAATCTCTCTTGCACTTGGTTCACCGGATATATTTGGCAGGGAGTTTTTGAAATTATTTTTCATGAGTCCAGTTGCACCTATAATTATTGGAATGATGGAGATCTTCCTAAGATTTCAGTTTCTTTTCATGTCGTAAGCTTTAATTGTGCTCAAATTACACCCAACAATCAATAAAGAAACGTAAATACAACATTAATGAGATGGGGATTGAGTAATAATAGTAATAAGATATCTTAACTAAATTCTCCTAAGTGATCTTTGGTCAGAGTGCTGCTTGAGGACGAGCATTATCATGATGGAAGATGGCTTCTTTCTTTTGCCTAAGTCAACATGGGTGAGAATATTGCAAAAAAAAAAAAAAAATATGAATGATACTTTAATAATCTGGAAGAAAAAATTATTTACCATCGTGATATGTTTAAGCAATAACAATATGTATAATGAGGGCTGTTCCAAAAGTAAAACATCCTATTTTGAGCTACAAAGTTTAAGAGTTACGAATACGGGAGTAGTACCACTAAGACGAGCGACGTTTTATGTTCCAGAATATATTATTTTACGTAGTCAACGCGATTCAATGAACTTTTTGCTAACGATGAAGGATGGCTGTGCATGGGCGCTCAGAGCTCGCTTGATCATACGAGGGTCGTTCCAAAAGTAATACCTCCTATTTTTTAACTCGGAAAGTTGAAAACCTACAAAGACAGAAGTGGTATCATTAAAAGATGCAACATTTTTTTTGTGGTCCCAGAATTTATTTTTCTACATAGTCACCACTATTTTCAATGCACTTTTGCTAGGAATCCAATGACTCATCTCTGCTTTTGACGCACGTCCATGACAAGGTGATGTTTTCTTAGAGGTTTACATAGTCAATATCTGCAACAAAGAGGTTAAATTTTCAGGTCCTGAATGTATAAATTCAGTCATCATAACAATGCAATTTACAATCCTCTTTGATCCATTAGGGAGGAACAAGAAAATAAGAGGCATTATTTTTGGAACGCCCTTCAAATTATAATAGTTCCGAATGAACCTTCTACCAACCGGGGGGAAATTTTTGCTAGAGAAGAAAAAATTATGCCAATCTCAATATTGAATCCAGAAATGAATAAAATAGTTAATAAATTATAGTTAAGATAACTAAAATTAAATAATTATCTTAAGAATAATAAACGTGGAAAGATATTTAAAATATTAGAAAATTTTAAACATTATTATAAACACGTGCGTTGTAGCACATGTTTTGCTAGTACATGTGAATGGCGGACGTTGCAGTGATATGTGCATGGTCAGAGGAAGAGAGAGGGGGTGAAGAGAGTTGAAAATGTCAGACCACCCAGAAGATATTTTCTTTGTTTAAAAAAAGCAAGTGTTCCATTGCAGGGAAAAGTCCCGTTGAGATAGACTTTGTGAGAGAAACAATGTCCGGAGAATTTTATCTTGTGAATGTCTCCTCTATGCGACTGAGCACCAACAAAAGGCCAGAGTCAAGCAGGCGTGAAGAGACGTCAGACGAGTAGCAAGAGGGGGAGTTAAGGTTATAGTTGATTTGGGGGGGACTACGAAACAGTTCAGTTACTGTGCCCCCTCCCCTTTTGGGGCAGGTTTATCTCTTGGGGCTCAGTCAAAGGAGTCCGTAATGGAACTTAGGTGTGTCGGTCTGGTCGAGGAAAGATTCAATGCTGCGAGTCGATCATTCACCTAAGTAGACGGGCCCCATTTGTGAACTAAAAAATAAATAATTAATATTTATGATTTATTTATGAAGTTCTGGTTTTGGTTGGTATGAGGACTTTTTTATTGCAGCGCTGATGGATTGATGGTCTTAGGCCCGAACAACGAAGGACACGATAACGACTAGGTACTAATGGGACTTCTTGGAAATTCTACGGTGATTTTTACACTAATCTATATCATATGTTACTATTATTATTATTATTATTATTATTATTATTATTATTATTATTATTGGCTCACATGGAGCTTTCACACAAGTCAACAAACGATCTGATTGGAAACCTGTGGTGTTCTCTGGAAGCTGAGTGACAAGTCTCCCCAGACGGCCAGCTCTCTCCACCTTCTTCGATAGCTCTTGCAAATGAATTTGCATCATCGTAACAGCCGCTTACCATTGATTTCTCGCTGGTAGTAGCCATTGGTTTATACTGGAATTTGAGTGGCACTCAGCCTCCCCAAGGTCCCAGTTCTCTTTGCGCTTGTCCAGCCGAGGTCTGGTTGGCGCTCGCTCCTAGGTCTTTGAGTCCTTATTGACCCTTCTCGGCCCTTTGGTATCACTTTTTTATTGGGGGAACGGTGATAAAACAATGGGGGATTCATGATGGGAGTGTAGAACTTGTAGATATGCAGTTTCGGTGTTCTTCATTTCCTGTAACGCTTATTCGTTATATTGTCTTGTATTATTCTCCGCATTCAAGTGTTTTCCTTAATATTTCAGTCGTTTTCATTATCGTTAGTCGTTGTACTTTTGCAGTTATTCCTCTGATTCAAATTTCTTACATTCTTTTTTTCGAAGTTTTTTTGGAATTGTTCCTAGTGCTCCTACTATTATCGGTACTATTTTGATTTTCTTCATCATCCAAATCCCTTTTAACTATCTGGCTTGCTCTGTGTTTTTGCTTCGTTTCTCCTTTACTTTCATAATCACCCTGTGGTCAGCTGGGACTGCAAAATCTACGATTTGACAGGATTTTTCTTTCTTGTTAATTATTACGACATCTGGTCTTCTTGTTTGGATGGGTTTGTCCGTCTGTATGTCCATGCCCCATAAGATTTTGTGGTTCTCGTTTTCGAGTGCTGTTGCGGGTTTATGCTTGTGCCCTTTGTCTGTACGCTCAAAGATCAGTCGTTTGCTAAATTCCCAGTGTATCACCCTCCCCACTTGGTCATGCTGTTTTTGTATTCCTTTTGAGCAAGTTTGCTGTATTCACTTACTATATGGTATATCGTTTCGTCTCTTTGTCCACGGAGTCTGCATTTGCTGTTTTCTTGTGTTTTATCGATCCTTGCTTTGATATGGTTGGTTCTTATCGAGTTATCTTGTGCTGCAGTTATTAGAGATTCAGTTTCTCGGTTTATATGTCCTTTTCGCATCCATGTCCAGGAGTTTTCGTTATTCTATTCTTTTGTAATTCTTATGAATTTTCCGTGGAGTTGCTTCTCTTCCCATTTCTTTTTTCTCGTTTTGTCGTTTGTCTTTCTGTTTTCTGTTTTGTTGGGGGAGTTCAGTGTCTCTCGCTGCCATAATTATCCTTTCAGTGTTTTTCATTATATACTTTTATAGTTCTTTTTTCGTGTCCTTCACACAGTCTTCTATACAGAGCAGTCCTCTCCCGCCGTCTTTCCTTTTCACGTAGAGTCTGTCAATATCGTCCTTTGGGTGTACTGCATTATGCATGGTCATGAGTTTCCTGGTTTTCTGGTCGAGTTGTCTCAGTTCTCCTTTTGTCCACCCTATAAACGGTCCAGAGTATCTTACTAGTGATACTGCCCATGTATCTATACCTTTTATTAGGTTTCTGCTATATAATTTCGTTTCCAGGAGTTTTCTTGTTCTCCTGAGGTATTCCTTTCCAATTTTCTCTTTCATTTCTGTTGCTCTGATGGTGTCCGCTTCCAGAATTCCCAAGTATTTATAGTCGTCTTGTTCCCCTAGTGCCCTCATTTCTGTTTGGTTGGGTAGTTCCATGCCTTCTGTCGTTTCCAGTTTTCCCTTTCTTATAACTAGTTGTGCGCACTTTTCCATTCCAAATTCCATTTGGATATCTTGGCTGAAGATCCTGGTAGTGTTAATTAGTGTCTCTAGCTCCTTTTCGGTCGTTGCAAAAAGTTTCAGATCGTCCATGTACATCGGGTTGTTCATTTTTTCCTCTGTATTGGAGAACTTGTATCCGGCTTGGCACTTTCTCAGAATACTGTTCAATATAATAATATTGTTGGCTATGATGAACAGTAGTGGTGATAGTGAGTCTCCTTGGAAGATGCCTCTTTGTATGTTAATTTCTGTTATGTGTTGTCCATCAGCTATCAATTCCAGTTTCCATGTTTTCATTGCATTTTCTATTACATTGGTGATCCTGCTTGGTATTTTATACATTTTTAGGCATTCTATTATCCATGTATGGGGGATCCTGTCGTACACTTTTTTGTAGTCGGCCCATGCCATGGCTAAATTCTTTCTCCTCCTTTTTACCTCCTTTAAGATATTTTGATCTATATATAACAGGTAATGTGTTCCTCTTTTTCCTTTTTTGGCATCCTTTCTGCTCCTCGGGGATGGGTCCACGGTTATTCAGGGAGTGGTAGATTTATTCCCTCAGTTGTGCTGCAGTATCTTACACATAGTTGGTAAGCACGTGATTGGCCTATAGTTGCTAGAGACGGTTCCTTTCTCCGTGTCCTTCTGTAGCAGTGTGGTTCTACCTTTTGTCATCCAGTCTGGTACGCTTGCTTCCTGTATACATCTTCTCGGGTTTTGGGCTAGCCTTTTGTGTAAGGTTGTGAATTTTTTGAACCAGTATGCATGTATCCCGTTGTGCCTTGGTGCTCTCCAGTTTGCCATTTTTCCTATGGTTTTCTTTAGGGTTTCCTTGCTGATTTCATTCACTGTTCTTTCTTCTATTTGTTGTAACTCTTCTTTCAGGTCTTTCAGCCACTCGGTATTTCTATTGTGATCTCGTCGCTCTTTCCATATTTTACTCCAGTAAAGTTTTGTTTCTGTCGGATTTGGTTGTTCTGTTTTTGTTTTTCCTCCGTTCACATTTTGGTAGAATTGGCTTTCATTAGTTTCAAATGTTCTGTTTTGTTTGCATTTTACAGATTTATATCTATATCATCTCACTCCCGCTTCTTCTTCTTTTTTTTTTTATTATCATCATCATCATCATCATCATCATCATCATCTCACAAGGAGCTTTCACACAGGTCATCAAAGATCATTCCTTGAAAATAACCTGGGGTGTTCGTTGGAAGCTGGGTGACAACAAGTCTTCCCAGGTTTCCAGTAACATTTGCAAATAAATTTGTGTTGTTGCAACAGCCACTTACCATTGATTTCTCACTGGTAGTGGCTATTGGTCTCCACTGGAATTAGTGGCAATAAGCCTTCTCTTCGTACTTGACCAGCGGAGATCTGGTCAGTGCTCTCTTCTCGGCCTTTCCATCCTCTTTGAATCTTCTCGGCTATTTGGTATCACTCTTTGGGAGAGGGCGCAATGTGAGGGGATGGGGGAGGGGATAGCGAGCTTATAGATATGCAGCTTTAATGTTCCTGATTCCATGTGACGCTCCTTCGTGTTTTGCCTCTGCAGCAATTTGTCTGGCCTGCTCATGTGGCTCATGTGCATTAGTCTCCGTGTTCAAGAGGTTTTCCTAATATTTCAGCTGTTTCATTATTGTAATTCGTTGTATCTTTCCAGCCATTCCTTTGATTCAATTTCTGTTATTCTTTTTTCAAAGTTTTTCGGAATTCTTCTGATTCAATTTCTGTTATTCTTTTTTCAAAGTTTTTCGGAATTGTTCCTAGTGATCGGTATTATTTTGATTTTCTTCATCATCCAAATCCCTTTTAACTCTATGGCTAGCTCTGTGTATTTTCCCCGTCTTTCCTTTTCTTTTATATTCACTCTGTTGTCAGCTAGAACAGCAAAGTCTACGATTTGACAGGACTTTTCTTTCTTGTTAATTATTACAACATCCAGTCTTCTTGCTTGGATGGGTTTATCTGTTTGTATGTCCATGTCCCATATGATTTTGTGATTCTCGTTTTCAAGTACTGTTGTCGGTTTATGCTTGTACCATTTGTCTGAGCGTTCGAGATGCAGTTGTTTGCATAATTCCCAGTGTACTGCCCTCCCGACTTTGTCGTGCTTGTTCTTGTATTCCTTTTGGACCAGTTTGCTGCTTTGGCTTACTATATTGTTTATCGTTTCATCTCTTTTCTTCAGAGTCTTCAGATGCTGTTTTCTTGTGTTTTGCCAATCTTTGCTTTGATGCTTTGGTTCTTATCGAGTTATCTTGTGCTACAGTTATTAGAGATCCTGTTTCTCAGTTTATCTGTCTTTTCGCATCCATGTCCAAGTGTTTTCGTTATCCTCATCTTTTGCCATTCTTATGAATCTTCCGCGTAGTTGTTTCTCTTCCCAGTTTTCTTTTCTCGTCTTATCTTTTATCTCTATTTTCTTGATTTTTTTCAGTGCCTCTCGCTGCCATAATTATCCTTTCAGTGTTCTGCATTATGTATTTTTCTAGTTTTTTTTTTGTGCCATTCACACAGTTTTCTATACAAACCAGTCCTCTCCCACCATATTTCATTTTCACGTAGAGTCGGTCAATATCGTCCTTTGGGTGTAGTGCATCGTGCATGATCATAAGTTTCCTGGTCTTCTGATCGAACTGTCTCAGTTCTTCTTTAGTTCATCTTATGAACGGTCCAGAGTATCTTACTAATGATACTGCCATGTATTTATACTTTTTATTAGGTTTCTGTTATATAATTTCGTTTCCAGGAGTTTTTCTGTTCTCCAGTGGTATTCCTTTCTAATTTTCCATTTCATTTCTGTTGCTTTGATTTAATAATACTCATCCACTGTGCTTTGATAGCTGCTACTTCCAGAACTCCCAAGTATTTATAGGCATCTTTTCACCTAGTACTCTCATCTTCATTTGGTTGGGTAGTTCCCTGCCTTCTGTCGTCTCCAGTTTTCCCTTTCTTATAACTAGTAGTGCGCACTTTTCCATACCAAATTCCATGTGGATATCCTGGCTGAAGATCCTGGTAGTGTTTATTAATGTCTTTAGTTCCTTTTCGGTCCCTGCAAAAAGTTTCAGGTGATTTAGTTTTTCGTCTGTATTAGAGAACTTCTATCCGGCTTGGCACTATCTCAGTATATTGTTCAAGGGCACCCTGGCTATGATGAACAGTAATGGTGATTATTATTATTGGCTCACAGGGAGCTTTAACACAGGTCATCAAAGATCTTTCCTTGAAAACAGCCTGCAGTGTTCTCTGGAAGCTGAGTAACAACAAGTGTTCCCAAGTTTTCAGTACTCGCCATCTCTTTGGAGAAAATCAGCAAATAAATTTGCATTATCGCAACAGCTGTTTGTCATTGATTTCTCGTTGGCAACGGAATTTGAGTGGCAATAAGCCTCCCCAAGGTCATAGTCCTCTTCATACATATCCGGCGGAGGTCTGGTCGGTCTTTATTTCCTCCTTGACTCTACTTGGCTATTTGGTTTCGTTCTCTTTTTTTTGGGGGGGGGGAGCAATGGGAAGATGAAGTTATTATTATTATTATTATTATTATTATTATTATTATTATTATTATTATTGTTGTTGTTATAGTCTACTGTTTTTTTTAAAATATTTTAGGAGATTGAGAGTTGTTTTAAAAGATTTGTGGGTCTTGAATTTATTATCTATAGAATATTCTTTTTGTTCTTTTCTTAGTTAGTCTGTACGTTACGCTTTGAAAAAAGTCAAGTACTATTTTTTAAGGTTAATTTGTAAAATTTAGCTTTAAAAACGCTAATCTAGCAACCCTGGGCACGAATATGAGAATGACCCTCCCCCTTTTATTTCGAATATGGTTGTAATAATAATAATAATGATATAAATCATTGTTGTAATGGTTGGAGAAACGAACTCGTAGTAATTTCGACGTGCCGCAGTTCTTTACATGAGAAAGAAATCAGCAAAACGCTACATAAACAAGGGAACATTCGAAAGAAACAAGGCAACAAATAACATTGTCTGCCAAGAGGTGAAGGACTGAAGGAGTAAATTAAAGATTGTCTCTTACAACGTGATTTTATTATTTGTATTGAACTATGTAGCCCAATATTACTTTCTGGTTATTCATAAGTACTTATTAAATTCATCTGGTTTAGGTCAGTTCTATATTTAAAATATAATCGCCACTGTTTTCATAGTAATGTTCATAAACTAATATTTGCTGTAGTTTTTCAATCCTAAAATTAATTTTTGTCACTATCCCGATAAATATCTGCTTTATTATTAAGGGATTTTTTTTATTCAAACAATACTGTTTTTAATCGCCTGATTTAGTATTACATTTTTAATCTCCAAAGAATTAAATTTTTTGTTTTTAAAATTCATAAAATAACTTAGCCTACTGCCTAAATAAAATATTTGCTTTAGAAACAATTCAATATATATAGAGTAGTTTTGAGGTAGTTGCCTGTATAGCCGCACTGATGAGCTGTACAGTGAAATGATGAGGATACAGCGAAGCAGTATATATATATATATATATATATATATATATATATATATATATATATATATATATATATATATATATACTAGCATGGATGCCCGGCGTTGCCCGGGTGTTTGGAGGTGTATGCTTAGCAAAAAAAAGGTCAATTTTTTTAAATTTGACCCCTATTACGACTCCTTAAAAATTTATTGCTTTACGCTGAAAGCAAGTTATTAAGTTAGATCCATGTCCAAGGAACCTATATCTAAAATTTCAAGCGTTTAGACCCAAAATTCTCGGAGGAGTTTTGTATAGTTCTCAAAGGTCAAATCGTTGAACTTAGCCCCCTTAACAGCAAGTTTCTGGTCGAAACCGATCACAAAGATTTTCCCAAATCTCAGTACCCTGTATTTCGAGTCTGTAGACTAAAAATACACGTTTCTAAAAATACAGAGTTATTGCGTCGGGAAATGTACACAGACAGACAGACAGACACATGTTTTTAATAATGGCTATTTTTGTAGCGATGTGAGAATTCGCTTTTGTCATTTAAAAAAACTAGAATTCAAGCTGTTTTTTTTCATAAGTAGAAGTATTAAACGAATTAGTAAAGGTCTCAATAAAAACCAAAAATAGTATAATATTATTTACGTTAAGTGAACCTTAAAACAAAGTTTTTGAGAAAAATGCCTGCAGTTTGTGTGTGCAGTTATTATATCATTTAGATTATAAAGAATGTCATAAAATAGGTTTTATAGTATTATTAAAAAAAAATTATGTTTATCATAAAAAAATAAAGAAAACGTAAAAAGCCTGGTTGAGAACTGAACCCATTAATTTGAGTGTGTACGTTGCTATTGAGGTCATAAAAATGTATTTTAATTTTGCAAATTAATAGAATTTTTTAATATTTTTAATTGATTTTAAATGGAGAAAGACGAGTTATATATATATATATATATATATATATATATATATATATATATATATATATATATATATATATGAGAAAGAGAGGCCAGTTCTTTTTACTTACAGATATATTATTAAATAAGCAAAAAAAAGAGAATAATATAAAAATATGATCATTGTTTTGATAGTGTAAGAAAGGAACTCGTAATTTCGACGTGCAGCAGTTTTTCACCGAATGAAGAAGTCAGCGAAACGTTATTAAAAAGGGAACATTCGAAAGAAACAGAACAGAAAGAAAAATATTGTCTGCCAAGAGGTGTTGGACTTAATTAGGAGACATGATTTGATCGTCGGTTGTTTGATTTCTTTTGAATTTTGTGTGGTAATCAAGAATCGTTTGTAGTTTGTATTATAGTTTGATATTATAGTTTGATATTATTGTTTTATATTATAATTTTGTATTATAGCTTGTTATTATGATTTGATGATCAAGAATTGATTATAGTTTGGCATCATAGTTTGGTATTATAGTTTGATATTATAGTTCGGTATTAAACTTTGGTATTATAGTTTGATATTATAGTTTTGTATTATAGTTTGGTGTTATAGTCTGGTATTATAATCTGGTAATATAGTTTGGAATTATTGTTTAGTATTATAGTTTTTGATTACAGTTTTGTATTATAGTTTGGTATTAAAGTTTGGTATTAAAGTTTGGTATTATAGTTTAATATAATAGTTTGGTATTATAGTTTGGAATTATGGCTTAGTATCATAATTTGATATTATAATTTGGTATTATAGTTTTTATTACAGTTTTGTATTATAGCTTTGTATTATAGTGTAGTATTATAGTTTGGTATTATAGCTTGGTATTTTAGACGATTTTATTAATTACTAAAAGTACACTAGCTTTGTTGACTTCTTTATGAGGGTAGTTTCAAATACAAGGCCTGTTGTTTTTAACCCTAGAATTGAAACGTTAAAGAGCCGAGAAGACAGAAAGAAGTGTTAAGGAACAGTCGCCTGTTCTTGTAAGTAAGTAAAAATGAGATAGGATAGCCGAAAATTCGAACCTGGGAAGCTAGGATTGGAATTGAGAATTCCGATCATAAGTTAAAATAAATGATACAGATATGTTATAGGGAAGGAATGCGTTGTTAGTAATGTTATTGAAAAAAGGAATGTGATGATGCAATTTTGTTTCCGTTAATGAAATGAAATTAAAATTGAGGCTATCTAAATCCGAACAATAGAAAATGTTAAACATATTTGTAAACTGAGTTAGTCGAAAATTAGGTTAGAGAAATCGGCATTTGTAAACATGTGAGGAACAATGCATGCTTAGACACGTGAGGCATGTCAGGCCACGGGATCGATATGCACGTGTTTGGTCATACAATGACGTCATGAGTTATCAATATAGTTAAAGTTTTAGGTCAGAGTCAGAGAAGTAAGTCAGGGGAGAAGAGAGAAGTTAAAGGCCGGGACAGGGTCGGACAGACAGAGCTGACATCCGCCTTGGAAGCGAAGGTAGAAGTTGAAATAATGTAGAAAATTTGAATTTCTTGATGCGAAGCCATTGACCGGTCAAATGGAATAAACGAACATCATATTTTTGTAACTGTCGTCTTCGTGTTATGTTATTCAACATACAAGGTATTGTAAATTTGTATTATAAGAACTTTGTGTATAAAATCATCTAAGAATGGGTCTCTATCATCATAAGAATGTGCCTCCTTCTCAGTATCAAGAAATAATGAATGTCCCTTCATTATGATAAACGACTGAGAATCATCATCTCAAAAATATATGGGTTAAAGAAAGATAATGTTTATAGAAACACTCCCAGAACTGTCAGACTGCATAAATGTCAATGTCTCAATGTCTCTTCAATCATCTCTTCTATCCTCCTCTCATTATGTATTACATGTATTAAAATGTACCCTGTCTCTATCTCACACTAATATAAACAGTCAACAAATACATAAATCCTTTCTCTAAATATGAACTATATCACACTAATATGAATCCACCAATATGAACAATCTAAGACGAAACGCAACAACAAACATAACATACGTTATCTCTTTAATATAACCACTATGCAATAGTTGAACTGTGGCATTCCTAATGTCGGACATTATCAGATTATCTTGCAATCAGACGTTGCCATTGTCTTATTTCACTTCGTCACGTAAGCAGATGGAGCCTGTGGAAACTTTAAGGCGATCGAATTTGGTCAATCATTTTAACCCTTTTCGTTTTAAGTGTGGACATAGACTCGCGCCGAGTTAGAGAAATCACTTCTTAAGCGGCAGTGCAAATGAAAAGAAAGTCTTCTTGTGTGATCGTTCACGAGGATAAAGATAAAGCGGAAATGAATCGTGTTGAAATGCATGATGTCGTAACAAGAGAATTTTGATATGAATCAACTGTCAGAATGAGAATTTTTATGAATACTTGAACTTTTCTATTTCCGAATTAATGGAACAACGCCTTAAGTTTGGAGTTACTAACTCGTGGAAGAGAAAAATGGAAAGATATTTTATTTCGAAAGGAAATAAAATTATGAACTTGGTGCAGCTCGAGCTGGAAGTGTGCATTTCCACAAGAGGGGATCCTGCGACAGGCGATCGTCGTGTTTTGCGAGTCATGGATCTTATTTAATTTTTGCAAACCATGGGGTCGACCTTATCAAGTAAGGCATAAAGTTTCAAGTTTTTACAGGTCGTGGGTTTTCTTCTTTAGGAAAGAAAAAAAGACCACAATAAAAAGAAACAAAAAAGGAAATAGAAAAAAGAGAACGCCATAGAGTGCACGAGGTCATATATATATATATATATATATATATATATATATATATATATATATATATATATATATATATAGGTTGCTTGAAGCATTGTGTGGGATAGGTATGTAGTAGAGATTTAGAAGGTTATCAAAATGCGACATAACATCACAGATATAGCAAGTAAGACATTTGTATTTAATACAACTGAATAACTATATGTATAAACAAGTATCTGTATGTATGTATGTATATATATATATATATATATATATATATATATATATATATATATATATATTGTAATCCACATGCAGTACTGTTTCGTTGTATCACAACTCATCAGTGCGGCTAGACAAGCCCCTTTCCCCAGCCGTGGAGTGAACCTACAACCGTCGCATTGACAGTCGGCAGCTCTCACCGAATCAGTGCCGTGAATATTTCTCCCAGAGTGTGTATTAAATCCACACCCTCCAAAGTGCTCGAACCATCAGCTTGTTTACAAACAAATTAATAGTGGGCTACGTTTAATCGCTTTAAATACGCGTCGGGTGAAAATATATTTACAAAGTGCTCAAACAAAAGAGAGGGGCTTTAATTGTCATCCACATACAGTACTGTTTCGTTGTATCACAACTCATCAGTGCGGCTAGACAAACCCCTTTCCCCAGCCGTGAATTGAACCTACAACCGTCGCATTGACAGTCGGCAGCTCTCACTATATATATATATATATATATATATATATATATATATATATATAAAGAAATCTTTTATATTAGATCCTATTGTGATAAAGATATGATCGATATAACAGCTATAGCATTAATATAAAACAAATTCAATTGATTAGTTTATCAAATGATAAAAAGTGGAAAATAAATATGTATATATATATATATATATATATATATATATATATATATAGTAATATATGAATATATATGTAAAGATATATATAAGTCAGAAAATGTGTATATATTCATATAAAGAGAGATGATTTTATATATGTATTCATATATGCATATGTGTGTGTGTGTGTGTGTGTGTGTGTGTGTGTGTGTGTGTGTGTGTGTGTGTGTGTGTGTGTGTGTGTGTGTGTTTTATACTTGATCACACATTCGTCGGATTTATTTGTAGCCGAATTCGACAAAATCGAAATACAATTCTAAAAATTGGCAAATATACACCGCGCACCAGTAACTACTAAAACAACCGCACCCTCCTGTTTAATGTACAGCTGTCGACGAAGGGGTCCCAGTGAGCATAACACAAGCAGATACTACACCCCACCACCGTCACACATATGTGGAGATAAGAGTGTATGTGCAAATGTATGGCAATTAGAGAGTGATGTTCTCTCTGAAGGTGCTTATTAGCGACAACGTATTCTCCCTATTTTTTTAAATTGTCGTGCATAGTCTTCCTTCCGGATCATATTTAATAAGCTTACACACACGCACGCGCGTGCGCGCGCGCACACACACACACACATGCACACACATATACATATGGGGGGCTTTCTGTGTATATATATATATATATATATATAGAGAGAGAGAGAGAGAGAGAGGGAAGAGAGAAAGCGAGAGAGTGATTTATCAAAATATATAGCAGTTAAGCTTACAAAAAGATAACAGGAACATTATATATATGCATATAACATTTTTTTTATTTTTAAATAATTCATTATCTTTACATCTACAGACTTACAGACACTAGTGGTTTATGCTTACGCAATTATCAGTGCAGTAAGTGTTAATTACTGTTGGTTGTTAAACGCGAATTGCATGAACAATGCTTCTTTAATAGAATTGATCGCCTATGGAACTCTCCTTCACTGACCTGCTTCCCAGCTGACTACAACATTATCGTCTTCAAGTTCAATGTAAACAGTTTCTTGCTATCTCGTCCCCTTAAATAGACCATTTCTCACCAAAATCTATTACTGAACTGTTGTCTCATCGACCACCTCACACCCATTAACTGTTATTTTCGAGTGACCTCCGAGCCTTCATAAGTAGTGACACCTCTATGTGTGTGTTGTGTGTGTGTGTGTGTGTTTTGTTTTTGTTTTTGCTTTTTTTTTTTTTAATTTTCTTCGTTTGAAGATTGACACGCTGGGTACGAGGCAGCCAAACCAGCTGCCAAAATTGCCCTGCTTTTTATTTAAACCAACCGAGAGCTCTTTTTAGTATCCTCGCTGTTCCCTTAAGTGCAATTGTCTGGATCTCTTTTGCACTTGGTTCACCAGGAATATTAGTTAGGTAGGACTTCAGGTTCTTCTTCATAAGCCCTGTGGTACCTATGATAACTGGTATGATTGATATCTCCTTAAGATTCCAGTTTCTTTTCATACATGAGACATTGTTTCTCTCTTTCAGCTCTGTTCACACCGCCATCATTAGGAACACTCATTTCAACAAAGGTTGCAACTCTCTCTGATTTATTCCATATAACAATGTTAGGTTTCACAGGAGCATTTTCAAGGTAGGTGGCTGTAGGGATTACATGGTCGTAATGTATGGTATATAAGTCATTTCCAACTGTTCTTTCAGGTTGATGTTTCCAGGATTTGCTGCTACATTGGATGTTTAATTTTTTACAGATGGTCCATACTTGCATACTCCATCATGTCTTGCTATATAGTAGCCGTCACCTGTGTGCATGTGTGCGTGCGTGTGTGTATGCCAATAAATTTTTTTCTCTTTACTTAAAACTAAACGAAATTTCTATAAGCAAAAGTCCATTTTCTAGAACTGTCTATATGTGGAATATAATACTGCGGTTGTACTTGCCAGCTGACTACAACATGCTCGTTTTCAAGTCCGACGTAAACAAATTTTAATTGAGCCGCCTTCTTAAACAATCACATTTTGCCCAATCAACATTATCATTACCAATCATCACTGTCTTGTCCCGCCGTTCACATGACATTTATTTCATCCTTATTTTCATTTATTTATTTTTTATTCCATTTTCACCCCAAACAAGACACAGTGCCACCTTGATATAGGGAGCTATTATCGGGGTCATATGCTGCGTGGATACTATGTAAGTAGTTGAGCAGCGAGATGTTTGTTAACATTACATTTGAACTTCTGCATGTCAGTACAAGTGAGAAAGCAGGAACTCGGAAGGGAGTTCCAAAGTCTAGCAGTTCTGGGGAAGAAACGATTAGAGTAGAAGGCTTTCTTACATCTAGGGATCTCTACTGTGTAGGGGTGGGAGCTTGCTGCTTGTCGGGTTTGTCGGAAGTTACAAGTGCTTATAGTTCGTCGCAGCACCCACCATTAAAATGCTTGTAAAACAGGCAGAGAGATGCGACATGTCGTTAATAGGACAGAGGCCGAAGCTTGGATGACAGTTCAGGAACTATCAGGTTAGAGACTCTCTTTTGAAACGTGTCCAGGAGCGAGAAACTAGTAGCAGATGCTCCATCCCAAATGTGACAGCAATACTCCATACAGGGGCGAATGATGGGCTTGTAGATATACAGGATATTTTCAAGCGTAAGTAACTTCAACCTTCTTCGCAGCGACCCTGGCAATGCTCTCAATGTATTTGTTCTAACTTATGTTCCCTGTGAACGTTAAGTCGAGGAGTTTGAACGAAGTACTTTCACGTAATGTATCTTTAACCATAACTATTGGTAATTGAGAAGGTTTATTGTAATTATTGAAGGAAACAAGCTTAGTCTTAGCAGTATTGAATGAGACTGTCTATTTTTGTTCCCATTCCACTACAGACTGGAGTCTTCCTCTAGTGTTTCCGACATTTTCTTAGATATGTGTTCACTTGTTTTTCCCTCGTGCCTGTAATAGAGCATGGTGTCATCAGCAAATATACCCATCTCAGAGATTATTTTTTCAGGGAAGTCATTTATGAATAGTAGAAATAATAAAGGTCCAAATATAAACCCCTCAGGTACACCCACATATTGTTTAGATGTACGACCGTCGAGGATAACCTGGGGTTTTCTCTTATTTAAGAAGGATTTAATTATGTAAAGTATTCGTCCAGTGATGCCGCATGATCTGATTTTCCTGAGAAGACCATCGTGTCAAACGCTGTCAAAAGCCTTAGATACCGCTCCCAATGTGTTGCAGGTCGTAAAATACGCTTAAATATGATATATTAATTTCATCTTTATTATTGTGACTGCAAACCAAAGACTGACAGAGTAGAAATTGTTTATCACACAGACAAGGTTACCTATATATATATATATATATATATATATATATATATATATATATATATATATATATATATATATATATATAGAGAGAGAGAGAGAGAGAGAGAGAGAGAAAGACATCTACATACAGTACTGCTTCGCACCAGTACGGCTAGACACGCTACTACCTCAAGCCAGGATCAAAACTCGACCGCACATACAACAGTTTGCGCTTCTAACCATAACGCTATTCGGCTGCTGCTATGCGGGTAGTGAATTAACAATGTTTTTTGACATTGTACAAACGCCTAAACTCAATTTGTTTACACAAAGAGCATCGCTTAATACTTTAATGGCAGTTGGTATATCACTTCACAATATGTTCAATCCAAGATAGGGAGTATTATAGTATTCCACATGCGGTACTGTTTCGCTGTATCACAGCTCATTAGTGCGGCTAGACAAGCAACTACCCCAAGCCAGGATCGAAACTCTTTCTATATATATTGAATTGTTGTTAAAGCAAATATGTAATCAATATATTAAGTTATTTTAAGAGATTTAAAAAACAAAGAATCTAATTCCTTCGAGATTAAAAATACCCTCGTTCCAAACGTGAGAATTAAAAATACTCTCGTTCCAAACTTTAGAATTAAAAATACCTTCGTTTCCGACATGTTTTAACAAAAAACATAGATATATTTTTCATGAAGTTTTTATTAATATTTTTCTTTATTATCTTACATGAAATATTAAACTGTTTTTAACGTCATACGCATTTGAAGCAAGAAAATATTTGACAAATCTCAACGTCAATATGTAGTTTTAAGATGATTGTCAACGTTTTTGAGAAAAATTTCAATTAACTCAGTTTGTAGAATGTCAGACTAAAAATTGCAAAGGTACAGTTTCGATTCTTGGTAATAAAATCCGCTTTATTTGTTGAGAATGTATTATTTACTATTAATGTAATATTTTAAAAATTAGCTAAGACTACCAGGTCGCCTGACGTTGCCAGATCGTACAATACGCTTAAACCTGATATTTTAATTCATGCAGATTGCGTATGTGTTATTATAGAATCAATTCCGAACGCTGATACACAGCCATCTCTTATCGCTAGCAAAAATGCATTGCGAATTGTGTTGACTATGTAAAAAAAAAAAAAATTCTGGAGCACAAAAGGTTGCTCGTTTTAATAGTACTACTCCTGCCTTTTTAACTTTTTAACTTTTTGAATTAAAAAAATAGGAGGCTTTACTTTTAGAACTACCCTCGTACTTTTGAAAGAAGTATGTAATAAGATGTGATTCGGAAGGATCCCAACCATCGCATATAAGGACCACAGTACAAATGGGGAAGTGAAGAACAGACTCAGCTGATCCACTAACCAGTGTTAAGTAGAAGAAAAGTACAGTATTACGCCACGTCATACGGCCCTCTTGCAAAGGTTATCATCATCATATCGTATGAATCTGAAGATTCTATTGTTGGCATTGGTTCTCCCGATATTTTTCTAGTAAGATCTCTTTCTATAAAGACATCGGGGATTGGGGGAGGGACGAGTGAAGGTTGCCAACATTCTAAGCAAAAGTGATTGTTTGTAGAACGAACTAGATTCGAACTTGAGACCCCCAGGTCATCAGTCCGTGTCGTTAACTACTTGACAACCATCACCTCTCCTCGCAAAGATAACCCGGTTATAGTCAAGATTGTCCGCTCTTTTTTACTTCTGTTTTTTTATGTCAATTTCGCTGGATAATTCCACATGGTCAATCGGTCAAGAAAGACATTTTTAACATGGAGTAAAGAAGTGCATCTTAGATGAAGATAAGCATTGATCAGAAGGGATCATATCGAGTTTGTTGCCGTCATCCCGTCTACAGAGTAGAAACCGGAAGTTATGTAACATCGTGCGGACGCGCGTATGCAAATGCATGCGAAATGACGTGACAGGTAAAGAAAAAAGGCTATAAAAAAGACAAAGGAAACGACCACATGAGAGACGTGGAGAGTGTTCGAGATCACGTTATAGGCGTGAATTACGCCCGAAAAGACGATTACGTGGGTGACGTCAAGACTGTAATAATGAGCAAAAATATTGTTGTTACAAAGTAAATTCGATTCGTAGTTCTTTTCTGTTCATTGTCTGCTTTGCGACTGAGCATACAACATGTTGGTTTTCTGACAATGTTACAGTTAAATAGAGCAGGCAATCTTGACTATAACCGATAATCTTTCAAGGAATGATATAGGGAGGGTGAAGCAGGACTAAAAAGACAGATGGGAGAACAACATTCGAGAAGGGACTGGGTTGGTACCGCGTAACACTCGAAAAAGGAAGTCGGAAATCGTGAGGACGAGAGAAAAAAGGATTTCCAGGTCATCTAGATTACGTTTATTCCACCCAATTTTCTTTAATTAATTTGGAAATATTTTTATACAAACCGACCCATTTGGTATGATAGTAAGAGTGTTCGTTAATGAGTCGGGAGACCAAAGTTCAATCTTCCGTCAGGTCATAACAAAACGTAAAAATGTGGTACTTGATTCTCTTTGCTAAATACTCAGAATGTTAGGTGAAGGATCAAGTATAAGTGGAGTAATCGTACATTTAATGAAGAGATCCTCAGGGTTTCTCTCGACTATTGTTTCGAGTTTAACAGTTTGGTAATGATTGGCGAAGAGTGATTAAATAGAAGCATGTAACGGCAAGTTAACGAAACACGTGTCTTTAAATACGTGTTACATTACCCAACACGTTGTAGCCTCAGTCGCAAAGTAGACAAAGCATAGAAAAGAACTTCCGCTCGTTTTTTTTTTTTTTTTTTTTACAACGACATTTATTTTCTTGTTCCCCTACCACGCGTGACTTCTCATTACGGCTGTGAAGTTTCTCACGCGATCGTCTACTCGAACATGCTCTTTCCTTTTTATAGTCTTCTTTTCTCTTGCCGTGACGTCATTTTGTTCACGGCTCGGTATTTGTATATTGCCGTCCGCGCTAAGTTACATAAGGACGAAAATTTACTTACATGGAATAATACCAATTTTGTTAATATAATTGGCGTATATTCAATTGTTTTTCACTGAAGCAGAAGAGTCGAAGACGAAGGGAACTAGATGCTGTAACCCGCACTTTTATCGACTACAAAACGCCGACACCAGACAGTCAGAATTAAACTATGCGCATCATTTACCCGCTCCTTGAAGGAAGGACAAAACTAGGACAAACGGATAGTCTTCATACCAACGAGCCAATTCCTATTTTTCAGAATTACAACAAAACTTATATTCAGTCAGGATGAACCGGGTCGACGAACCAGTCATTCGTAGGGCTAGGACAACAGCATATTCCTTTTCATTGTTTATAACCCTTGAGTGTGTATCCATTGATATTTGCTTTTATATAGAGTGATGTGGTTCTCGATTGATTAACCGTGTCTAACTGTGTCGGATATATACTCGAGAGTCAAAACAATGAAAATAATATACTGTTGTCACAGCCCTAGTCATTCGTAATGCAAATATAATCTTTTCATTCCATCGAGTTTTACTCTCGTCTTGACACTCTTAAAATAATACAGAAGAAAAACATTCTTTTTTTCAGGTATCAGGTATTTAGTTCTCTCTCACTGTAAGTGGGACTCAGAAGTCAACGCTCGAGAAAAGGGGCACCCTGAGCTCCAAAAAGTGACCGGTGAGGGCGCCTCAGGCGATTAGCAATAAACCAACCCCTTCTCAAAGAGAGAAGACAAAGCCCGGGAAGATGGACCTTCTAGAAATGCACAGAACTTAACTCACATCGCAAAATCAACAGGGGCCAGGTCATTACAGGTATGGTCTAATTTCTGTTGATCTTGGGGGACCTTCCTAGTATAGATAAACTCATGACACTATAATAACATATCCAACGGTGCTGTAATGAATATAGTTGACAACTTTACTTTTTTTTTGTATACTAGCAGTTCAACCCGGCTTTGCTCGGGTCCTATGTACTATTACTAACTTGCCCTACGTGTAAATACACTTTATGTAAAATTTCAAATATTTAGACCAAAAATTGTCTGGGTACTTTCGTAGAGACCGCACATGTCTATTTTTTTTTTTAATTAGACCCCAATTTTAACCCCTTAACATTTATTATTTTGGTCTCAAATCAAAATACAAAGTGTTACCCATATCCAAGTTACCTACATTTAAAATTTCAAGTCTTTAAACCCAAAATTGGCAGAGGAGTTTAGTAGAATCTGCAAAGATCAACTCTGTCAACTTTGACCTTTAGGCAGCCAAATTCTCACCCAAAACTAATTAAAATGCTTGCTGCATGTCTGAATACCCGTTATGTATAAATTTCAAATGTTTAGACCCAAAATTGGCTGAGTATTTTACTAAACACCGCAAATGTAAAATCTTTTGAACTTTGACCCCTTGGCAGCTCAAATTTTCGGCCCAAACCGATTAAAATGCTTGCTCTATCTCTGAATACCATTTATGTAAAATTTCAAATATTTAGACCAGTAATTGGCTTAGTAATTTGGTAGACCCGCAGAGATCATTTTTTTATTTTTTTTTTACTTTGACCCCAATTTTAACCTCTTAATATTAATTGTTTTGGGCTCAAATCAAATTAAAAAGTTTGATCCCTGTCAAAGTAACCTACATTTAAAATTTCAAGTGTTTAGACCCAAAATTGTCGGAGGAGTTTGGTAGAGTTCTCAAAGGTCAAATCGTTGAATTTTTACCCTTTTACAACAAAAGTTCTGGTCGAAAATCGATTGAAATGATTTTCCTAACTATCAATACCCTTTATGTCAAATCTCGAGTCTCTAGACCGAGTTATTTCGTAGGGAAATTTACACACACACACACACACACACACACACACTTTCACTTTTATATAAATACTAGCATGTGTGCATTGCCCAGGTATTTGGAGGTGTATGTTGAGCAAAAGAAAAAGAAGAAAGCGGTCAATATTTTAACTTTGACCCCTATTATGACCCCTTAACATTAATTATTTTGGGCTCAACTCAAGTTATTAAGTTAGATCCATGTCCAATGAACCTATATCTAAAATTTCAAGTTTTTACACCCAAAATTGTCGGAGGAGTTTGGTAGAGTTTTCAAAGGTCAAATCGTTGAACTTTGACCCCTTAATCGCCAAATTTCTGGCCAAAAACCGATCACATTTTCCCAAATCTCAGTACCCTGTATATCAAATTTCGAGTCTATAGACTTAAAATTGACAGTTATTGCGTAGGGAAATGTACACACACAGACACACAGACAGACAGACACACAGACACACAGAGAGACAGATACACAGAAAGACAGATACACAGACAGACAGATACACAGACACGTTCACTTTTATAGATATACTAGCCCGTACCCTGTATATCAAATTTCGTTATTGCGTAGGGAAATGTACACAGACACACAGACAGACAGACAGACAGACAGACAGACAGACACACAGTAACACAGACACGTTCACTTTTATAGATATATAGATAGATAAATAAAAGTGAAAGTGTCTGTCTGTTTATCTGTCTCTCTGTCTGTCTGTGTACATTTCCCTACGCAATAACTCTGTTAATTTTCAGTCAAATGAAGCCCTACCAGGCCCAAAAGAAACACTCCCCCAGGGTTCAAACCTTGGTAGAAAAAACTGGATGACTCTAAATAGAGCCAGAGCCAAAGAAGGCAAAACAAAAGACAATCTCCACAAGTGAGGCCTAGACACCTCACCTTTATGTCCATGTGGAGAGGTACAAACGATGCACCACCTTAGGAAAAACTGCCGATTGGGCCCTCATTGCTCAAATCAAGACCTTAAGGAGGCAAACAGCACCGCCATGCGATGGGTTAATTTCTATTGCGATAAGATATGATGCTGAGTCACAAATCTCGACATCTGCTTATGTTGGAAATTTATTATTTAGGACAATACAGGGTGGCCACAAAGTCACGCACCAATGAACTGAATTTGAATAAATGTTACTACTATAACTTTTTTAATTTTTTAACTTTTTTGATTAACATTAGTGCGTGACTTTGTGGCCATCCTGTACATTATATTCAGCTTTTTTATGGTGAGGTGAGATATTCTCACGAAATATCAAACAAAATAAAAATCCCCCATCCAAGATTATATTTATATTAACAGTAAGCCTTATATTTATGTGGAAGACTCATTGAAAAAAAATAATTCTGGAGATAAAACCATAAAGATTGTCTTAAATTATTTGTGTTCCGTTCGTCTTCTTTTTCATCATTCATTTCATCGTTTTATCAATTGCTTTTTAGCTTTAGTAAATACTTATTTTTTTATTTGAACAAAAAAGGTAAGACCATCAAGTACTAAAACAAATGCAGTTTCCTTTCTTCGATAATGAGTCAGCCATTTTGATATTTTCTTATTAGTTAATAAAGACAAGTCTGATTGTGATTCCTTTGAAAATATACAGCAGTTTGGAGACATTTGAACTGTTTAATGCAAAGTCATTTTAACTAACGTTAAAATTATTAGCAGATTCTCTTCTCCCCTCCTATCGCCTCTCTCTCTGGATATCTAGATATTGCTTTATTAGTCCTCGCGCGAAAGAGCAGGACACAAAATGTTTTAATAATAATAATAATAATAATAATAATAATAATAATAATAATAATAATAATAATAGAATAACGATAACAAAGACTTTCGCTGGCGAGGACTACTATTGACCGTAACCAATTAAAAAATAATTTTGAAATTTTCATCTCTATTTTTCTCGTTATGTACTGAATATTTGTTAATGAAACCTATGTGAAATATGTCCTTTATTTAATTTTAAAGATTTTCTATTCTGAAAGAAGTTTAAAAAATATAATCTAAAAAGGTTATTTTAAAGTTTTTGTTAAAAGAATTTAGATTTTCTCATTATTCAGACCTGTATTACAAAGAGGGGGTTGCAAAAATGAGTTGTGCTATGAGGAGAAATACAAAGTGAAACGGAGAGAATATTTAGACCTGTAATAATACAAAGAGGGATTGCAAAAATGAGGTGCGGTGTTAGGAGAAATACAAACTGAAACAGAGAGAACGAGTATTTTAAAATATATTCTTAAAAAGATAAGATACAAGTTAGAAAAGCATTTCATCGAAGGCATGAAAATTGTTAAACAAAAGGTTTTAATATTGCAATTTAAAAACATTATCTTCTATCTAGAAATTAATGATATAGATATAAAATTTTCAATGATTTTTTTTTAATGCAACATAATGTACATTATATAAAATAACCCCAAGGTAATTTTTGATTCAATTTAAATTAAATTTTTATACCTTACTTTGTAAAACTTATAGAAGTGCACTTTGAAGATAAATACATTTCAAATTAAATCTTGTACCTTTATTTTTAAAGCCTATAGTAAACCATTTTGTTTAACAATTGTCATGCCTTGGATGAAATGCTTTTCTAACTTGTATATAACTAGTTTGGATGTGTGTGTGGAGCAAAAAAAAAATGTGGTAGTAGACAGAAAAGAAAGTGAAAGAAAACCTGACGTCTTACCTCTACTGCATGACGCGACCGAAAGTTCGGACCGTTAAAACTAGGCAAAGTCAATCAAACCGATACGATGACTTGCAAAAAATGGCTCACAAAAAATCGACCCCTCCTTATAAACAACTGCCCAGTTGCGGATGAAGGAATTAATGTTTTTGGCCAATTTTTCGATATTTGTCGTCAAAGACGTCGGGCTTAAAAATAATACTAATCTCGTGAAAATCTGTCGCTTCTGTAAAAAGTGTTAGACATACATACATACATACATACATACATACATACATACATTTAAACAGACAGGTGAGATTTATATTATAGATAATAAAAAGAAGTTGATGAAGAATTAGTAAATAAATAAAAAACAAAAATATAACACCAAAAATAAGAAAGCATATCTAAGTAGACTCGTGTTAAAACAAGGTCATCTTTTAATACACTTAGAAGAATGACTCATCCTCTAAAAATGAACAATTACAGATTAAATGAAAACTGGTCTTTGTATGATATAAAAGCCAGGGTATTGACTGGTGAAATCAGGTGCGGGAATAATAAAGAATCCGAAAACTTTATACCGTGTGTATATATAAAACACGTTCTAACATCGATTTCATTTATTAGCCTGACGAGGATGAGACGCGGAAAATTATGTGTAGCTTAATTACCATATAGATTTTCATAACTCGCCTCTCTCTCTCTCTTACTCTCTCTCTCTCTCTCTTTCTTTCTCATTCTCTCTCTATCTATCTATCTTTCTATCTATCTATCTATAGCTCTCTTTATCTATCTATCTATCTATCTATCTATCCATTCATCTATCTATCTATCTATCTCTCTATCGCTCTCTTTATCTATCTATCTACCTATCTTTTTATCTATCTATCCATTTATCTATCTATATATATATATATATATATATCGCTCTCTTTATCTATCGATCTGTCTTTTTATCTATCTATCTATCTATCTATCTCTATCGCTCTCTTTATCTATCTATGTATCTATCTTTTTATCTATCTTTTTACCTATCTTTTTAATGTCTAATATCTTTTTATCTATCTATATATATATCTATCTCTATCGCTCTCTTTATCTATCTATCTATCTATCTATCTATCTCTTTAACTCTAAAAGATCTCTTTGAATCTCTGTGTTTATTGACAGAAGATTGGACTTGTCTATTATAAACAATAGAGAATATCACCACAAGTATCGATAGTATTTAATCCAGAGTTGGAAAAATATCATCACAAGTCGGCTTGTTTGGATTCTTCGGACTACTGTTCTCATCTTGAGTGTTATTTTTACAACATTTTGATCGGTGATAGATCCGACTTTCTTTTGTCGAATTCGGGAATCTTTCTGTCGAACTCGTTGCACAGTGGATGAAGTACTTGGAAGAATTAACTCGTAAGTTACATTCTTCTTGAGGTGGAAGGTTCAATCCTCAGTGTAGGCAACACTCACAATACAATTGCGGATTACCAACATTTTTAGCCAGTCACGGCTAACGGAACGAAAACATACTACCTCCGTGGATTAAATGAAGGATCCCGTTCGAAGTTCGGTAGAGATTCCCGGGTTCGACAGAAACATTTCTGAGTTCGATAACATACATCTGAAGAAGATTGGAGGCTGCATCGGCCGAAACGTTGTGAAAATAACATTAAAGATGAGAATAGTAGTCTGAAGAATCCAAATAACCTGACTTATCTATCCTCATCTCAAAAGCTCACAAGCATCATCACCAGCATTAATACTATTTGATATATAGATGGAGAGAAAAAGAGAGAGAGAGTGGGGGGAGAAAAATATAGTGAACGTAAACACTGATATCTTTAGCTGATATAACGTGCTTCTTAGGCGTCAATATGATTTTTTTAATTTTCTTTTTGGCATCTTAAATGTTTAATTCTATATAAACTATTTTTTTTCACCCTAAACAAGGTGAATTGTCACTTTGCCGTAAAGTGGCTACTAATTGAGATCATGTTTAACAGGTGATTGTGAAGAGTTAAGTAATGAGGTTTGTTCACATTAGGTTTAAACTTCTGTATGTCAGTTCAGTCAGGGGAAACAAAAACAGGGAAGGAATTCCAAATTATAGCAGTGTAAAGGAAGAAATTATTAGCGTACAAAGTTTTCTGGCATCTAGAAACCTACAAAATGAAGGTGTGAGATTTTGCTGCTTTTCGGGTTAGTCGGGAGTATTTACGTCGAAAGTGCACGAGAGTTATGACTTCATAAGGTCACATTCCATTAAAGTGATTGTAAAACAGACACAGGGATGCAACATTGCAGCGATGTGACAGAGGTTTGAGCTTGATTGATAGTGAAGGACTTATTAGATAGGAAATTCTGTTTTTTTTTTTTTACCCTGTTTAAGAATGAGAGACTAGTGGTAGATGCGCCAACCCAAATGTGGAAACAATACTCCAAACATTTGGGAATTGTGGCTTTGTAAAGATATAGGACAATATCTGTTGTGGGTGATTTTCTATGGTGCTGTCTCATCGATTACCTGACATTTATTGACACTTATCCTCGAGTGGCCTCCAGGACTTAATAAGCGGTGACTCCATTGCAAATATAATAATATCTTGCTCCATTGTCACGTTTTCTTCCATATTCTCGCTACACGCTTGATCATAACCTTCGTTTTCTGGTCTACGAAGTGTAGATTGTGGTTTATTCTTCCCTCACCGGCTTTGTTGTATGTCTTTGAATAGTCAGAAGTTGCAGTGGTCCTTGACAATAGGTACTTCTTTACTATAGGAAGGCGGGTTTCGTTGTTTCTGTTTGGAAAATGTCTCCGGGAGTGGAGAAAGACATATCCCCCGAATATCCAGAGCGGCTAGATAATCCGGCCAACATCATTTAAAATTTTTTTTTTGGTTTTTTATTTATTTATTTATTTATTTATTTTTTTTTTTTGCTTTTTATTCTACTTTCGATTTCTACCATATACCCTGAGCCTCCAAATATGGCGATGAATTTCATTGAAAATGTTCTACGCAAACCTGCTGGAGAAAATTCTATAATAGTCGTCTTGGAGTCTAGGCTGCATTCGTGTCGTACAGTCTTTTCTGTTGCCATGCCGTGGGACAACAGATACATTAACTTCATTATCTGTGCTAACTCCAGTCTTCTTCTTTCAAAAATATACCGGTTCTTAACGCTATAAACAGCGTTAAGAATGGTACGGTTTTTGCACAGGCGAAGATAATAAAGTTAATATATCTCTGGTCCCACGACATGGCAAGATGGCACCACTTTTTGCATTTTGCATTCGTGCATCGTCAAAAATAATATTTACTTATTTTTGCGAGCTTAAAGATATATTTTCATGGTTGGCAAGTTTTTTTGCGTTGTTGTTGGTTTGTTTTTTGAGGAGGGGAAGGAGACAATACTATTTTGGTAAAATTCAATCAGTCCTTCAGTCGTTTCTATCACCTTCCCTAGCGCGATTTTCATTTTCGCTTTAATCAGTTTCTTTTGAAAATAAATTCATCTCCCTCTCACAGATAGAAAGATGTGACACAAGGGTCGGAAAGTGGGATCGAAAAATCAGCGTCCTAGGAGAAAAGAACTCTGGTCTGCAAAAATTACCTCGACATCCCCATTGGCATTTTCCGGTAGAACCACCTCAGGCTATGAGCAATAAATTTAAGTCTTCTCAAAGAGGGAATGCAAAGCATGGGAGGATAGATTTCCTAGAATAGTACAAGACCAGCAAAAATCGCCTAGACTATGTTGATAAGACTATGTTGATAAGACTATGTTGATAAGACTATGTTGATTTCCCGGCCAGGCAAAAAAATTCTCGGGGTTTTTTCCCCATTAAATCAGTTACTTGTCTTTCTACCAAAAAAGTAAAGGGCAAAACATTCTGGCATGAAATTAATTTATGCTTTAATCAATTTACAATTTAACTTTTTTTTCTTGCATTCTGACTAGATAATCTTTCACTATATTCCAGCTTTTTATGTATATATCAGTTTTGTCTGGTTCAAAAGTTGAACCAGTTTCGAATTATGATATGGTTAACCTGTATGAAATCAATGACAAACGCCACTTTTATGCAAATACACAACAGCATGAATGAATTGCATCCTCTTGAGTAAATAATAAAACGTTCAGTTATTACAATTCACATTTTGTTGTGTTTGGTAGTGGCCGAGTACGTTTGGACGATAGTCTGCTACGAAAAATCCGTTTAATATTCAATTTAATTTTTTAAAAAATTAGGTAACCTGCAATACAATGACAAATGTGTCCTTTTTGACTTAATTTTTACTTCGAAATTATGCATCAAAATGATTATTATGCATCAAAAATGATTATTATGCATCAAAAATGATTATTATGCATCAAAAATGATTATTTAAAAACCAATATTGACAATTTTCACTTTCTGATTTTTGGAGATGAGAATTGGTTACACGTATTATTTGGATTCATCGTACTACCGTTCTCATTTTGGGTGTCATTTTCACAACGTTCCGGTTGATGTAACCTTCGACCTTCTTCATGTGTCTTGTCGAACTTGGGAATGTTTCTGTCAAATTCGGGGATTTTGGGCGGAATTTCGATCGGAACTCCTTATTTACTTCACAAGTCAGACATAACTGAATAAAGGTCCGCAATTGTATTTTTCGGTCGCCCGCACTGAAAACTGCACGTTCAACCTTCAAGAGAATATCAGTTTTACAATTATTTTTCCAAGTACTCTAACCATTGCGCCATGGGTCCCTGTGGACGACCGAGACGTTGTGAAAATGACACTCAAGATGAGAACAATAGTCTGAAGAATCCAAATATTAATACGATTGACCATTTTTGTAATCTCATAAGGAAATAAAACATTTAACAGCATACTCACAACATTTTATACTTCTCTTGTTTTATTAGGTTGGTGCAAAAATAATGTTTTTTGACGTTCAACTATGTATAAAAAAAAAACATTATTTTTGCACGAACCTAATATTTGCTGCCAACCACTCCCCCGTCCTTCCGCCTACGATTTTTTATAACGTCTTCTTTAAGACAGCTAATTAATTGATATGCAAATCAATGAACATCAGCTTACAATATTTTACCAACATTGTTCAAACTTAAAAACTCCTAATCTGAGGTCCTGGATATGACCTTAAACTATATCCAGTGGTGAGGCCCCAGCTTGCGGGCTTTGGGGAGTGTGGAGCCACCCTTTAATTACCATTGCTCTCAGGTCCACTCTACCCGGAGTGGTAGTACCTGTTAGGGTCCCAACTATGGGTTAACTAGAAACTGATTTGAAAACAACAAATATATTCTATTAAAATTTTCTTCCGAAAAGGGTTGATATGCCGTAAAACAAAAACAACCAACCAACCAACCTAATCTGATTCAAATTTCGTTTTAACAAAAAACTGAGCAGCATCAAAGTATTTACTAAATATCTAAAACACTTAATATCAATCCAATGATTTGAAATAAATTCGTCAGATAAATTTCAATAAATAACATTATCTCTTCTTCTATTCTTCTATTTATCTTCTTTCTTCTTCTATCTATCTATCTATCTATCTATCTCTATCTTCTCTTCTCTATTCTTCTATTCTATCTATCTTCTATCTATCTTCTATCTATCTATCTATCTTCTTCTATCTATATAAATAAAATGAACTCATTTTTCCCGTTTGAGTTTGACCTTAATAGGATTAAAATCACGACATTACATTCAAATGTAATGTCCCCACACTTCAGCACAGGATCTGCGGTGTGCTATAGGCCTCCGACCCTTACAGTTCCTTGATATTTGTACATTTCTATATTTTTTTCCGGTGCGAGTTCACTGCCACAATCGGTTAGAATCAATGAAAGTTGTAAAATCTTTTCTCACTATTCGATTCATACACGACCACTTAAACCGCTGCGGATACGTCCACAGGGAAATATACGAGGAACACCGATTTGAGTTCTTAGTTGCTTAAAAAATATGGATTTGCATTTTTCCGTCGGGTGAAACGCGACTTTACATTCCAGTTATTCTGTGGGTTACTTGGGCCATTTTATAAATTTCTTCTGCTTTTCCACTTCTTTTCCTCAATATATATTTTTTCTCTTTTTGTCGGGGGTGGGGTGCGATTCGAAGGATTACTTAAATGAAACGAACTAACATTGGATTCCAGTTTTTACATAAACTTTAACAGTCAGCCGCCAGTGTTCTTCAAATCTTGCACCGATTAGTCGCTTTAATATTTTATTTACTGTGTTTATACTTCTATTATGTTTGCACTGATTTCATACGTGATACTAGGGGGAGGGGGAGCTGACTTCCTATTTTAGGATTAGTTACTTATTCATCATTTATTTCTATACAATGCATTTCTGAGAGTTTTATTAGCACAATTATTACTACGCTATCGATATTGGAATCAGACGACATTCAAATTGGTTAACAACAAAGCAAAACGAACCAACATTAAAAAAAATAAAAAAACACGGTCAGTTTTCTGGTTTTATTTATTCATTTCTTTTTCTTTTTCATTGAAACAAAGAAAAATAAATAAATAAAATCTAATGAACATATTTTAATTATACACGGTAAGTTTTATTTTTTGGAATTTTGAGGCCCACAGTATTAATGCTGGAGTCTCTCAGGGGTCCATCCTGGGCACAACTCTCTTCCTGATCTACATCAATGATCTCCCAAAACACATACTAAAATCTTTCGTTGACATCTATGCTGATGACACGACTATCTATGACAACACATCAAAGGCCGTAAATGATGATGTTCTCTCTGATTCTCTCTCCTCTTATCTTGAGCGCGTGGTACAGTGGAGGAAGAGGTAGCTGATTACCTTTAATGCATCTTAGACCAAGCTCCTATCTCTATATCATAAACACTCTAATCCCCATCTGGCATCAATTGAAATGAATGGCTCTTGTCTAGGGGAGGCCCCATGTTTTGATAAGCTTCTGTGTTTGACCTTTACTTCTGATCTGAAATGGAACACATACATCAAGTCTGTGGCCAAGGTCGCTGGGAAAATGGTGGGATCCTTCTACCGCTCCAGAAGGTATCTCACTAATGATGCAATTCTCTATCTATATAAGAGGCAAGTACGTCCAAATATGGACTACTGCTGCCATATCTGGGCCGGAGCTGCTAAAAACAGCCTATCCTGCCTTGACAGAGTACAAAATAGACTTCGTGGCTTAGTGGGGGATGCCCTTTTCTCTACCCTGCAATATCTTTCCCATAGAAGAGACGTAGCGAGCCTGTCATTGTTCTATCGTTACTTCCAGGGCAGGTGCTCGTCTGAGCTCCATTCTCTGTTCCCCCCTCGCCAATCTTTTTCAAAAAACACCCGACTAGCTGAAACCGCCGTCAATAATTTTCCCCACTCCTTATCTGTGACTAAATCAAAACGTAGATTCCACGAACAAAGCTTCTTTCTTAGAACTGCACGCCTGTGAAACTCTGTTCCGCTTGCCTGTTTCCTTCCCGACTTTAACCTGGATGTCTTCAAGTCCAATACAAACAAATTCCTAATGAACCGCCCCCTTAAGTAATGACACTTTATCAATTCTCCAATACTATTACTACACTATCCCATTGATTACTGTACACACAATAACCTTATCCCCGAGTGGCCCTTGGGCTTTGATAAGTGGTGATCTCCATGTAAATATATATATATATATATATATATATATATATATATATATATATATATATATATATATATATTAAAATGAATGTTTATTCAAAGTAAAGACCACGTCGGCACATGAATTTTTATTAAACACTTGTTTTGTTCTCGTATGAGACAAACCAATCCCAAGTAAGTCAACGTTGACGTTGTGAACATATTTGTCGCTTCTAATCTTCACTGACCTGGAAAGAAAAACAAAAGATTTCTATTCAAATAGAAATAATATAACAGTTTAGTTTCGTTTTACATACGTCTCAGTGTTACTTTAAGAAAAGTTAAAGTTTGAAATGGTTATTTAATTTTGTTTTGTTTTTCTTTTAAAAATTTTCGTTGAGAAAAGATTAGATTTTGAGGTAGTTATTAGAGTAACAATCAGGTTATTAGGGTAACAATCAGGTTATTAGAGTAACAATCAGGTTATTAGAGTAACAATCAAGTTATTAGAGTAACAAACAAGTTATTAGAGTAACAATCAAATTATTAGAGTAACAATCAAGTTATTAGAGTAACAATCAAGTTATTAGAGTAACAATCAAATTATTAGAGTAACAATCAAGTTATTAGAGTAACAATCAAGTTATTAGAGTAACAAACAAGTTATCAGAGTAATAATCAAGTTATTAGAGTAACAATCAAGTTATTAAAGTACCAATCAGGTTATCAGAGTAACAGTCAAGTTATTAGAGTAACAATCAAGTTATTAAAGTAACAATCAAGTTATTAAAGTAACAATTAAGTTATTAGAGTAACAATCAAGTTATTAGAGTAACATTCAAGTTATTAGAGTAACAATCAAATTATTAGAGTAACAATCAAGTTATTAGAGTAACAATCAAGTTATTAGAGTAACAATCAAGTTATTGAAGTAACAATAAAGTTATTAGAGTAACAATCAAGTTATTAGTGTAACAATCAAGTTATTAGAGTAACAATCAAATTATTAGAGTAACAAACAAGTTATTAGAGTAACAATCAAGTTATTAGAGTAACAATCAAGTTATTAGAGTGACAATCAAATTATTAAAGTAACAATCAAATTATTAGAGTAACAATCAAGTTATTAGAGTAACAATAAAGTTATTAAAGTCCCAATCAGGTTATCAGAGTAACAATCAAGTTATTAGAGTAACAATCAAGTTATTAGAGTAACAATCAAGTTATTAGAATAACAATCAAATTATTAGAGTAACAATCAAATTATTAGAGTAACAATCAAGTTATTAAAGTAACAATCAAGTTATTAAAGTACCAATCAGGTTATCAGAGTAACAATCAAGTTATTAGAGTAACAATCAAGTTATTAAAGTAACAATCAAGTTATTAGAGTAACAATCAAGTTATTAGAGTAACATTCAAGTTATTAGAGTAACAATCAAATTATTAAAGTAACAATCAAGTTATTAGAGTAACAATCAAATTATTAGAGTAACAATCAAGTTATTAGTGTAACAATCAAGTTATTAGAGTAATAATCAAATTATTAGAGTAACAATCAAGTTATTAGAGTAACAATCAAGTTATTAGAGTAACAATCAAGTTATTGAAGTAACAATTAAGTTATTAGTGTATTAATCAAATTAACAAACAAGTTATTAGAGTAACAATCAAGTTATTAGAGTAACAATCAAATTATTAAAGTAACAATCAAATTATTAGAGTAACAAACAAGTTATTAGAGTAACAATCAAATTATTAGAGTAACAATCAAATTATTAAAGTAACAATCAAGTTATTAGAGTAACAAACAAGTTATTAGAGTAACAATCAAGTTATTAGAGTAACAATCAAATTATTAAAGTAACAATCAAGTTATTAGAGTAACAAACAAGTTATTAGAGTAACAATCAAGTTATTAGAGTAACAAACAAGTTATTAGAGTAACAATCAAGTTAGGGTAACAATCAACTTATTAGAGTAACAGTCAAGTTATTAAAGTAACAATTAAGTTATTAGAGTAGCAATCAAGTTATTAGAGTAATAATCAAATTATTAGAGTAACAATCAAGTTATTAGAGTAACAATCAAGTTATTCGAGTAACAATCAAATTATTAGAGTAACAATCAAATTATTAGAGTAACAATCCAGAAAAAAAAGGACAAAACATGCAACAAATAACTGTCACCAAACACTAGAAAATTTACCTTTTTACCAACCTGCATAGTTTTAAAGTTCTAAAACTATTTCAAAGCTCTTAATTTGAAAAAAAAAATGTAATCGACGGTAAATTATTAGTTACCCAATACATATAATATATAAATATTATGTTGGTGCAAAAATAATGTCATTTTTTGACGGTCAACTTGATTTCCAAAAACGACATTATTTTTGCACCAACATAATACTGCTTTCTCAATTGTGACAGTTTTTTTTTTATATAACAAAACGTTCTTTATGTGTACTTAGATATTTTATTCTTCGTGTCTGACGCCATCGCAGTTTCGTCTAGTGGTTGCTATGCAAATAAAGCTTATTTTCATGCAGGAAAGACAAAAAAGATGCGTTCGCTGAGAGTTTCTTGAATATATTATTATAAGACAGAATTTATTCAGGAGAAAGAGAGACAAACGTTGCCTTGGCTAATTATTTCATCAACTTCTTAACTGAACTGAAACAGGTGATAAACAGACAGAGACATCAAGGTAACATTTCGCACGTAACGATTATCAAAGTTCTTGTAGTATTATCGGCAGAGTGTCTTATATGCACTTCCACATGCAGACTTCCATTATTGGCAGCCTTTGTCGTACGACTTTCACCTAACACGTAAGTACATAATGTATTTTTCTGCAATTTTGTTCTCTTCTTTTTTATATGAACAGTTTCTACATTGGAATAAAACTGGACAAGAGCCAAAATGTTATTCTAGAATATTTCAAGACATTATGTGACGTAAATGAATGGTAACATTTAATGCTACTAAGACGAAACATCTTTCCTTTTAACAATTACAAAAATGTTTTCAATCACCGATTCCTATCACAAATAAAATCCTGCCTAAGAGCTCACCTTTCAAACTACTCAGTTAAATATTCACAGGCAATATAAACTGAAAAAAAAATGCATTGGGGATATTGGAAAGGCTGCTGCAAAGAAGGTGAGCTGTCTCTACCGTGTTAGAAAATTATTCACACCTAAGAATATCTTATATTTTTAGAAATATGGTATTGTTGTTGTTGTTGTTCATCATCATCATCATCATTCATTTTAATTCCATTCAATTAATTTCGCAAAAAATAAAACAACTGTTCTTCAGTTGCCATGTAGGGACAGGTTGGTTAAATTTACACAGAGGAGGATACAGTTGCCTATCACCTGTCCAAATTCACCTTGAATTATTGCGTTGTTGATGCATTTATTATCTCGAATCGAATCTCTTATGCTTCAGGACTCTACATTGTTAGAAAAACGGCCCATAAATTTCAAAAGCAAAGCCAATTAGAATCCGTAGCACAAAACAGAACACCACGCTAGAAACAGAAGTTTCAAAATCAGCTGAAACTTTACAGGAAGAAACTGTCTCAGTTAAAACAATTCCTTATCTCCCCAGTGCAGGGACAGCTGAAGAACATAGTCTGGGTGTTCAGTATAAAATATGGCACAAAAGTAGGGTGTGGCACAATGAAGAAGCTCTATTTTTTAAGGAACTAGATCTTCTGCTTTAATAAACCTTATACCTAACTTGAGTCTGACTGTGCTTGTGGGTAGACGAGAAAGAAAAGCGTTATTATTGAAAAAAAAAACATGACAGCTTAGGTAACTGTTGTCAATCAGATATGATTCAAGCCAATAGTTGATTATAATATTCAAACCGATCTGAGACTCCACAGTTGAAAGGTCAAACCCAAAAGAACTCGTCATCGAGGCGTACAAAAACTAAACAATGTTCAAGTGTTATGTATGAATGTCTCTCTTTTTCTTTCTTTCTTCCTTTCTTTCTTTCTTTCACTCTCTTTTTCTAAAGAAAGAGGAGAGAATTGAATTGTATTGTTTGTCGAAAGCAGACGGATAAAGGTTTTGTGCATGCCGTTGGTGACACGTGTCGAGTCTCAACAGGTTTTAACTAAATATGCTCCTTCAGTGTTATACGTTAAATATAAAATGTAGATATATTTTTAATTTAAAAAGATGCTTTGTTCGTTCATTCTATGCAGCGTTCAAGTACAGCAAAGGGGTCCCTGCCATTTAATGCCGACGATGAAAACGCTACGTGTAACAACGCCACGAAGTATCGACGACCAAATCCATGCCGATTATAGTCGACGCTATATCGACCCATTAATGTTTCTATCATCCATGTGCCTATCGGTTAATCGTGTCTAACACACGGGGTTGATGGTTGCTGCTCACCGGACGTTCCTCACCCGTTTAACTCTCCCCGGTAAACAATCGTAGCACAAAGGGGGGAGGGCTGAAGAACATAGCGAGGGAACTCAGGAACAAGATCCTAGCACTTGCCAAAAAAATAGAAAAAGGTAAACAAGAATAAGGCGAACACCGAAAATAAACGGTAAAAGATAAATGCACAACTATTCTACCGTAACCTAATAAGAAACACAATAACAGTTAAAACATACCCGAAAATAAAGAACTGGATGATTATTAGAGGCCTCTGTCTGAAAATGAGTTAGCCCAATGGATCCAAGATGTTTCTAAAAGCAACGAAAACAAATCGGAAATGTCAAAACCAGAAATAACAGCTGGCATAAAAAAACAATCTGAATTACAAAAAGCATGCATAGATAACCTATCCAATTTCTGGCTTAAGCAACTATATATAAGCACTTCATAGTCATTATAGCAGTTGCTTCATCAGACTTTTGAATGGCAGGAGGGATCATCATTGCTGTTAAAAGGCGATGCAACACTTATACCGAAAACGATTGAAACACAATGTCCTAGTGAGTACATGCCCATCTGCTATCTCTCACACTACGATCTACAAGCTTGGTTGAAGACAGCATTTATCAACACCTCTCTTCTGGAGCATATTTGGAAAAAGAACAAACAGGTTGCAGGAGAAGGCGTTGATCAATAAGACCATCTTTGAGGAAAGTAAGAAAAGACAAAAGAACCTAAACATGGCTTGGATTGATTGCCAAAAGGCATATGATAGTATTGGAATGAAGTTTGATTTGAACAAATGTGCCAAGTGCTTTATGAAAGAAGGCCCAAACTGGAAACATGGATCTTGATTAAGATACTGACATCAAGGATCTAGAAGAACAGAAAAATATAAAAGAGGAGGATTCAATTCAGCATGCTAAGATGAGAGAGAAAAATTGCCGCGAAAAAAAAATCTGCAAAACAGACAAAAAAAAAAAGAAACTGCCACTAACCAACTAGCCATTGCTATCATAATAAACAAAATGATAAGAATATTTAAAGAGATAGATATCTCTTAGAGATTATAGGGTTTAAAGAGATAGATATCTCTTAGGAGTTATTAGAGATTATAGGGATTTCAATTGGGAAAACAGCCCTTTTTCGGTTCAATCAAAATCGGTAGTAAAATAGTTTCTTGTGGTATCTGCATAGATCTCTTTTTGGTGCAAGAGTGAATAATAGGTCTTGGCACATATGATAATGCCAATTGATGAGATTGTAGTTGAAAATGCGATCACCGCATAATCGACGGCGCTTAAGGAAGAAAAGGTTAAGCTGTTTGAGTCGGCTTCCATATGGCAGATCTGATAGATCCTTCATGATTCGAGTAGTTAGTATTTGAACTCTCTCCAGACGCTGGATATTACTTATTGGGTATGGAAATATGGAAAGGAGGCTTGGATACCATACTCTAACAATAGTTTGACAAGGGAGACAAAAAGAGGGGGAATATTTCAGGAGAAATATATCGAATGAATCAAATGACTATTGTTAGTATTTGTTTTCCCGATATCTTTTTAAGCATAATTTTAGAAAGAAGCCGTGCTCTTACGGGAGTAGCCACGTGAAAGTTATCAACATCCCTGAGTGTAAGTGATTCTGTGGAACGAACTGGATTCGAGCTTGTGTTCAAGGTTATCAGTCCGTATGCTTAACCACTTAGCCACCGTCACCTCCCTCGTGATAGTGGATAGCTATGACACACAAAAAAAATGTTGCTTCAAGCAGCCCCCCCCCCGATGTGAAAACTCGGTCTTAGAACATATTTTACTCTTATAATGAGAAATTGAAACACGTTATTGTTTTCATGCTTAATTTTGTCGGGGTTGTTGTATAATTTTCACATGTCTGCATTTCCTTTGGGAAATGCATACATTCATGTTTCCTCCCTCTGGTTATGGGTAAAATAGTAGGTTAGACTGTATTCTTTATCTTTGATGAAACAACTATTCTAAGAAGAGGAATGCTCCGAAATATCATCAGCTCATCAACCTGCATCGGTTTAGCATCGTATCACTAGATGCGTAACAATTGCTCTAAAATATGTGGAGCTGGATAACGACGATTATAGAGGGGTTAACGGTGCAAAGTTCGAATCCATCCGGTTCCATAACACAACTTTTATTGTTATGCATTGAAGGGAACAAGTCCCGGTATTTAGAGAAATTAGGTAATTAGGATTGAAAATAATATTTATTAAAGGAGAATGTTGGAATCAAACTCAGTAATCAAAATTTAAAAAGAATACATATTGCTATTTAGATGTGATTTTAGGAATGAGGAGAATTGTCCATTGCCGTTAGAAATAACTATAAAAACAAAGTTAGGCCTGAGAGGTAGAATTGGACAATGTAGATAAGGAAAATATCTTTGTGTTGCCAAAAACGTGTTGGATACATATGTAATATGTAACATTCACATGAAAAAACATTCACATATTTGAGCACGTTCTGACGTCACAAAGAAAGATAGTTTCAATATATTCAGTTAAATTAGGGTTCGAATTAAGTTACGGCTAGAAGAGTTCAGGGTTGAGTTCATAACATCCAGAGGAGGAGAGTTAGCCTAAGCCCCTTTCGGAAGCGAGGCAGAGGAGGAGAACAAAATGTAAGAACTTAACGCCGCATCGAATACCTGATCATTCTCATCACCAGCTGGAATAAATGTATTCGTGTTATTTGTAAGCCTTTGTCTTCATCGTCATTTAAACCGCAAGGTAATGTGTCTTTATCTTCTCCCTATATAATGAACTTAATAATAAACCCTTTCCAAAGTGTTGTCCCCTCATAAATAATGTATTCTCCTCAGTTAAAAGGAACTGTCCATTTCACATCCCTTCACATCTCTCTCAGCCTCCACTAAATTGTCATCATCATCGTTGTCACTGTGTAACTCGTTATATAAACGACGTCTCGTTCTCCGTTATATGTCGCGCCTACGACATGTACGCTTAAACAGCATTATTATCAATGGATGCTAGACACTTTCATGTGGTCTTTTCTGTAAATATCTGATCCAAGGAAGAATAAGGAAAACTAATGCAAGAAACCTTAAAGCCTTTTTATATTTTTTCTCAACAGCATTGAATGGTGACTGCTTTTGAATCGCTTCCTGAGATGGTTGTCTCTTTTTAAAAGGAAATTTTGGTACAAGTGCACTATAACTCGCCGGAAGTGTATTTTTGTGTTTTCGTTTGCGGAAGAGTTATGCAAGCGGAAAGGAAAGACAATTAAAAATTCATACTTGTTTTCTAAGCCAACTTTTCTGAGTATTTAAAACAAACTCGATGAAGTAACGAAGTATGACAACATAAAACATTAAATAACGAAGCATCGAATTTAATTGACATTGTTAAAAGAAATTAAAATTTACAAATAAAAATAAATATTTTTGTACGGAACAAATAAACAGTTTAGAATATCATGAAATATGTGGAATACATTTTTATATTTAACTGTTTCTTTGTTTTATTAAATTGAATAAAAATCTAAAGAATTATATATATATATATATATATATATATATATATATATGCAATGCTTTTGATATATACATTTCTTTAGATTTTTAAAAATCTAAAGAATTATATATATATATATATATGTATATATATATATATATATATATATATATACAATTCTTTAGATTTTTATTCCATTATAACATTTAAGATGAGAACAGTAGTCCGAAAAATCTAAGTAATAAGTATATATATATTCAGTGTAGCTTAATCGCCATATATATTTTATAAATTACTATATATATATATATATATATATATATATATATATATATTAAGTAATGTGATTGATAATTTAAAATCAAATTATAATTAAATTAAAAATCCGTTTCATAAGAAGGAACAACAACAAAATCAATTATCTGTACGATCGTTTCGGAAAACAATGCTTTTTATTGTGGTAGACATCAAGTTACGTACAATAATTACATATAGTTTTTTAATAAGCAAGGTCTCCTCGTCAGCAAATTTTGAAGGGTTTTTATTAAATTTAAAAGACACCATAAATAAACCTAGCATTAAAAGTAAGGCAGATGTATCTGAAAAAAAATTGAAATAAAAGGTCTGGATTTAAAATTTATAAGAAAATTAATATGGGTTAGAGATAGAAAAGAAATAGAGTAAAATATAGATTTGAATTTAAATTATAAGTTTGCTTATTATATATCTAAATTACAACGAGCTTATTATATACCTAAATTACAACGAGCACTTTCTCTTTCCTGTATTTTAATTAAACTAGTAATTTCACTGTTACATTGAAATACACTCAGCTCTTTAGACTATTGCTCTAATCTCCTTTAAAATATATATATATATATATATATATATATATATATATATATATAAAGTAATAGCGTTCGTGTGTGTGTTTGTCTGTGCGTACAACTCCCTATGATCAAAGGAATATAATATATATATAGTGTATGTACACCTCATCGGGCCAAGAAATACTAATACCCATTGTATTCTAGATATAGCATTCTTCACATCACATATACATCGATTGAGCTATGGTTATTCGCATATCACATTAAATTAAATCATTTTAAATAATTAGCTCGATTATATTACTTATTCGAGATAATAGCCTCGTTAATACTGTACTATTTAAAATGTAATTTAAAATGTAATTATTTAGTTTATTTTCATTTCAATTTATATTTTATTTAACTTAAATTTACTTATTATTATCGTAAGTTTGAAACCTGTTAATTTTCAAACCAGAAAACCAAGGGGAATAACTGTGATAGTTTAATTCTTTGAGCACGTTATTAAATATTTTCTATAATAGATTTGTTTTCATTTCGAAATATTCTTCTAAGATGAATTATTATTTTTATTTTTAATTCGGAGGTAACTTTACTCTACATTCTGGCTCCAAATCAAAGAAGCAGAAATGTAGTTTACCACGTGGCTCTTCAATGAAAAGTTCTACAAAAGGATATGATGAAAAACTGATATGATCTGATTGTGGTATGTTTTCAATATTCAATGTGTTAGATAAGATTTAACATGGAGTTGAAATTTACTTCTCTCTTACAACATCCACTTACTGGAGAGGTGGCCACAAATCGCGTACCTAAGTGTGCAGAAAAGTCCCGTGCGATGCGCGGATATCTTTGCTAGTATATATATATATATATATATATATATATATATATATATATATATATATATGTGTGTGTGTGTGTGTATATATATGTATATATACATATATATACATATATATATATTTGCATATATATATATACACACATATATATATATGTATATGCATATATATGTAAATATATATATATGTATATATGCATATATATATGTATATATATATGTATATATATATATGTATATATGTGCATATATATATATGTGTATATATGTATATATATATATTTATATATTTATATATATATATATTTATATATATTTATATATATATATATTTATATATATTTATATATATATATATATATATATATATATATATATATATATATATATATATATATATATATATATATTCTTAGGACTACTGTTGTCATCTTAAATGTTGTTTTCATAGCGTTCAATCTCCAGAAGAGTGTAAATCACAACTGGAGTTTACCAAGTACGTTATCTACTACTCCAAAGGCCTGTGGCATAGCAGATCAAGTAGTTGGTACCCTCTCCTTGGGATTTAATCTTGGGTTCAATCCTCTGTGCGGGTGATACTCAAAATGCGATTACTTAGAAATTCTACCAAGTCATGGCTAACGGTACGAGAGCATGCTACGCCTATGGATTAAAAAAATGAGTTCCGTTCGATATTCTGTGCATTCTATAGAAAGATTTCCGAGTTCCACAAGATATATCTGCAGAAGTTAGGAGGTTACATTGACTGAAACGTTGTGAAAATAACACTCAAGATGAGAACAGTATTCCTAAGAATCCAAATAATACGAATACAACGCTAAAATTAACAAAGATTTTCATTGATCTATCAAATAAAAAATGTTTTCTAAATTGAATTTATTTACGTCCATATCTTTTTGATTAAATGTAGCAATCTTTTTTTTTTGTCTTCCCTTTCCGCTAGTGTAATTTTTCCAACAAGTTAAAACCCTCTTGTGCCGAAATTTTTATCCTTCTAAAAATATCTTTAATTTTCGCCTATCACTTGAAAATAAGTTATGCTTTTCTTTTTTTTTTTTTTATTATTGAATTGCTTCCAAAACGTTTGCCGATTCTAATCTCCTGGGGAAGTCTGAAACTACTTTTCCGGCTGGGGGAAAAATCTTCTTGGTTTTTGATGTTATTGAAATCAAAACTGAATTACGTAAGCTGATGAGCATATATTGTAATAAGGAAAAACAAAAAACTTACGTATTTCTTTTTTATTATTTAATATTCTCGTGTGTGGTCGATCTGGGGTGTTTATTTTTGTTTATTCCCCTTTAATGCAGCTGCTGCTGATTTTTTTAAAATATAATTTAGACGCATTCGTACCGCCTTCGTTTGGTTGGTCTTTTTTGTTTTTACTTTTATTATCTCCAAACAAAGCAAATTACACCTAAAGTGTAATGAATTTACTGAGATAGGGGCCAGATTTATAACATATGTTATAATAAATGTGTTTGGTTGTTTGTTTGTTTGTCTGTTTTTTTGTTGTGTTTTGTTTTGGTTATAGTGTGTTCATGTGTGAGTTGGAAAATAACAGATAAGAATTGTCAAATAGTCATATTAGGTTGAGGAGAAATTGAGTAGAAATACTCATTTTGACTGGCACCATGTGCGTTTACATGTGGCAGTGTGTGTTTTCTTCGCAAGAGAAACAGAAAGAGGGGGTGTATGAACTATGTGCATAAATTTCGTTAGCAGTATGTATATCCTGTCGCTATGTTTAGTAGTTCAACTTGTGCAGCTGCCATAGCGCAAAGGCAGCATGCGTACTGCAAATTTAACCGACATAAGTCCAGTTCAAACAGACAGAAGTACATAGAAGCCAGAAATAACTGTAAGAAAGAAATAGCGACAGCTAAGAGAGAATTTACTGAAACCACCAAAAAACGCATCGAAGCACAGAAATTAGGAACCTGAGACTTCTGGAAAATCTACAACAGTGTAGTAAATAATGGGCAATCAACAATTCCCCCACTATCCAACAATCATGAGATTGTTTGCTCAGCAACTGAGAAGGCTAACATGCTTGGCAGATGGTTTGCCTCCAACTCCAAACTGGACTCTGCCAACCACCCCCAATCAACAATTCCCCCACTATCTAACAATCGCGAGGTTGTTTGATAGGTTCTGAACTGATAGGTCCTGAACTGTCAGCTAAACTTCAGCCTCTGTCACATCGACGAAATGTTGCATCCCTCTGCCTGTTCTACAAGTACTTTAACGGCGAATGCTCTGACAAACTGCAAGCACTTATGCCCCCTCGACGTAAATACCCCCAACAAACCCGACAAGCAGCTAAATCCCACCCCTTCACAGTAGATATCCCTAGATACAAGAGAGCCTTCTACTCCAGTAGTTTCTTCCCCAGAACAGCTAGACTTTGAAATTCCCTCCCGGGTCCCTGCTTCCCCGACTGTACTGACATGCAGAAGTTCAAGTGCAACATGAACCAACATCTTGCTACCCAACTTCCTACACAATACCCCTGATGTTTATGTCCCTGCTCGTAGCCCCCTACAACAAAGTGGAAATGTGCCTTGTTTGGGTGAAAATGTAATTTTAAAAAAATGTGTAACTCGTTTCGCCTGTCGCAAAAGGCCTAGCCAGGGTTACGTTGTATGCACGGGCATTGTCTCTGAAAGGAAACAGGGAAATGAGAAAAAAAAAACTTTGTTGCGCTGTTACTAGTTGAGAAAAACATGCCTATGGGAGATTTGACCAATCAAAAGTCGATAAAGAACATTCGCTGCTTCTTATATTTGGGTTGGTAGGGAATATGCATGGCATGTCTTGGGGCAGAGAGTGGTTATATTGTATACAAAGAATTAATTATGATAATAAAGTAAATATAACCAAACAAATTCTAAGACGGATTTTTATTTTTCATATAATGTAGTGCTTTTAGTTTTTATTTATTTTTTTTTTTACTGATATACAGATAGGGAGGGTTACAGTGAGCTATTTTTTTCTGTCCGTGTGAAAAACAATCCTCTTCTAAATGTAAACCAGCAACTTTTAATGTATGAGCTTGTGACTTATTGATGGACATTGCAAAAGACAAACAAATGGGTAATTGAAAGTGTTTGAACTCAAAAGGCACGTTGAAAGGCATTAAAGGAATTTGAAGGATACAAATATCTTCGACTTTTCCACAGCTAGAAATTATTGTGGTTTCTAAAACATTTCTCATAAATTTCTTGTGTCATTGTATAACTTTGGTGTGAAAAGATTGTGCAGAAGCAAAACCCGAACACCTAGTTTCAATCAAAGATGATGAGGAGGAGCACCTTACGGCTGGAGGGAATTCCAAAATTGAACTGAATAATTGACTATTTCAGAATCTTCTACGACAGAGTCTATAGTTTTATAATTATGCTCATTTCCTGACAACATTTTCACAAGTCTCTTTAGAATGTAGAAATCATCTTCTTTATGAGGCATTAAAGATTTCGGTTGTGACGTTCATTCACGTCATGGGACGCCTGTAGAATTTTAATGTGGTGCAGAGTGAGCATTTACTTTTCTTTATTGCTGCTAAAGAATTGTGGCGTAGACTCTGGTATAGCCATTTTAGACAACAATAACGTCGTTGGATATACTCAAAAACCACACTGCCATAATAATGACATTGGAGTATAAAAGTTATGTTTTAATGAAGGAAGGAAACGAAAGACATATACAGACGTGCATGTAAAATGTAAATAAATGAAACATTAAAAGAACAGAAGAGTCACCAGTTAGCAAGTGCTGACTAAAACGTAGACAGAGTTTTGTAAATGAAAAATAGAGAAAAACGAAATTTTATAACAAAACATTTTTATATCTTAAATATTATAAGAATAAAAAAAAGTATTTTCAATTAGTAAAAGTTCATTTATGCAAATGCGTGTTTGGTAAAAGAATTTGAGTAAAATGTCACAAGTCAAAATGTTCATAGTGTGAATAATATGCGTATGTAATTAATATACGTATGTGAGCATTTGGCAGCGGGAAATTGTGTATGGATGTGTGTTTGCGTATTCTATTCTTGTTAGTACGTGTATAGCTGTAACTATTTGCCTTTGTTCGCCTGATTCTCACTAATGTGTAACAGTATTGCGTGAGATAGAGAAAGCTGGTACATGAGTTAGTGGGTTGGTTCCGCCTTACGTCCCCGGGCCAAGGGCGCGAAGGTGTAGAGAATATGTTCTTGGGTTCCTATATGATGTGTCTACCTGGTTAAATCTGTGGAAATTGATTTTGGTTTTATGAGAGACTTTTAAGTTCGCATTAGTTTATTACATTTAGGGTTTGAAACGACTTTCATTTGTTGAGTTAGCACGTTCCTCATAAAACTCACGTGCTTTTGGAAGTGACAAGAAGAACGAATCCAAACTAATCGGAAGAAAAAGCGAGGGTAGGAGTAAGACCATTCGTTTTTTTTAGCGTTCCTTTCACTATTCAGTTGCTACAGAAAAAGGATTATTCGTCCATTTTGTTAAGTAAAATAATTTCTGTGTGCTGAAGAAAACGCCGGGTTTTGACGTAACAAAGTTTCTATAGAAAGAAACAAAACTACCGATGTAAAAATAACCTTCTTGTTGGAAGGAACAGCGAGGGAAAAAAAGTCTCGAAAATGACTGGAAGCAAGAATCAAATAAAAAAAGGTTAATTTAATGGTCGACCGTTCTAATGTCTCAAACTGGTCAATTGCTCTTGTGTACGGGATTTAATCCAATCAGAAAACCCGATTAAAAGCACGCACACCAAATAAATAGGTAAATAAAAACAAAAAAAAAGGAAGGGAGAAAAAAAAAAGGTCTGTAGTCTAATTAAATAAAATTACAAGCCATTAAGATGATTGACAACAAACTCAATAGTAATCAAACAAATTACAAAATGGCGACTGTTAAAGTATC
>NC_136493.1:113173522-113198522 GCF_053919585.1 Euprymna scolopes | reverse complement strand
AAAAGGTAAATGTTTCTCACATCCTTTTCCCGTTAAGGGAATTTTTTTTCTTTTTTCTTCCTCTTCAAAAATGCTCTATTGTCAAAAGTGTGTTTATTCATAAAGTCTGAAGAAATGCTGGTTTTGGAAAATTTTCAAACGATATAATGTTTGAAATTGTTCGACTTGGGCATGGAAACAATTGTAACGTAAAATGAAATACACTTTTTGTTGCCATCAACACGCTGTTTGAAGTCTTGATTTTGCTTCTACGGTATATATATATATATATATATATATATATATATATATATATATATATATATATATATATATACATACATATATATACATATATATATATATATATAAGATGGATGCTTCTAGCAGATAAGCTGTGAATTTTCAATATTTATTTTCTTTTTTATTAGATGCAAATGTTAATATTAATTACCGTATATTTCGGCGTATACGGTAACCGTCAGATAAGACGAGGTACAAAATTGGAGCAAATTTTAATAAATTTATCATATATCGGTTGTATAAGACGACTGCTAAATTACAAAACCATGTTTGTTTAGCCTAGGCTAGAGATTGCAACACCCTGTATCTCATGAAATAGTTTTTAAATATTTTTTTTTTACTTTAAAGATCGTCTTATACGCCGAAATATACGGTATATTGGTTTCACTTTTTCATTTGTATTTTTTTTTATTTGATTGTCTTTTATTAAATGTATAATAGTTTCTGGTCCAAGAACGTATCCATTTTATTTCACATGCCGAATTAAAATATAGCATAAAAAGACCCAACCATTTTATCCCCCCCTCACCTCTTATCTATAAAAGCGACATACTAGAATCAAACTCAGTGAACAATGGCACGTTACGACGTTGTTGTTGTTGTTGTTGTTGTTTTTTTAGTCTTGTTGAACGCAGAGCTGAATTAAGCAATTTCCATTAAAATCATGTCCGGGAATGACTAGAGGAAAACAACCGAGTTGCCGCAAGAATTACATACGTAAACTTTGCCAACTGAGTTCTTTCTTTCTTTTTTTGTCAATTAGTGAGAGAGGATTTATCGCCATACTTTTCCCTAAACATGTCAATTGAACTTACATTAAGTAGAATACTTATTGTTATTCTTATTTTTTAATGGAGAGTAGACAATGCATTGTGGATGCGTTACCGGCAATTTGTCCCTCAGTCCTCATTTAGAATGAGTGATTTTTCTGACAAAGCGAGAAGAAAAAGCTGTATTCTAGGTTGGCAGGATTTTTGCGTGAGATGAGATGTCGGAAATTTTCTGTTTCTATTTCTATCTCTGTGGCCATGTCACTAATAAAGGTGCTAGAGGTAAATGTTTTTACTGGGCTGCCGTTATCCGCCTGATAGACAGGAATGTAAACCTTGGATTAACTAATAAGGATTCGGTCCTATCAGCAGGTGCAAAGTACTGGGGCTGCTGTATTGCCATTTTATGAATGGATTTGGGACCATGAAATAGCTTTTGGTAGGGCTTTTCAATGCCATATTAGTGGGTAATTGTTACGGCTTTACCTTATCATGGGCCATAAAAATATTTCTTCGTTTCGTTCTCCCTTATTTTCCCTCTCTGTTCTGCTGTCGACCTGTTCCACAAATCCTAAATTTCCATCATGAAAAGTCCCCAAAATGAATATACGATTAAACTCAGAACTCCAACTTCCAACGTAGACTCGTACTACAGTCTCCTTCTCCAACATCAGGAGTTTGCGTTCCAACTCTTCAGATGTTGAAACACAATTACAGGAGACCGAAAAAGACCTATAATAATAATAATTATTAAAAAAACTGGCATTGGAGCAATTATTTTCTTGTTGAGTTCGTAATTAAAGAATACTCTAACTTAACATCAAAATCTGACCGCCAAGATCACTACATTAGAGATGGCTTTCGATCTGACAGGAACATCTCCAGATAAGACCCTAAAGTATGTGCTTCTAGGTTGCACTTGCTAACACGACTGCATTTATATTTACCCCTTATCGCCCTCCACAACAGCAGAGATATTATCTTTAAAAGTATATCTGAGAAAATTTACCACATCCTGTCTGCTCATCCTTCGGCTAACATTCACGTCTGTGGAGATATTCAATGTTCACAATGTGGAAAGGTTAACCTACTCCAACAGAACAGATGATTTCAATTGTTTATGACCTTACTCAGATTGTTCACGACCCCACCCGTGCGCCCGACACTGACGATAAGTATTCAAGTCTCCTAAACGTACTGAGATTAAAGCTACCTACAGGACTGCCAGCAATCACAGTAAAAGAGTAATAAAAACGCGAGAGATTTGTATGTTTAGTCTGTTAAGTCTAATGTAGTTGAACAGCGACTTGGTTTCCACAAGTTTTGGGAAATAATAAACAGGGTCCTGAACCGAAGAGTGTGTTCTATCCCAAACTTCATAATCTCGTCAGCATCGGACAAAGCCAAACTTTTTGTCAAGAACTTTGTAGCTAATTCTACCTTATGCGATCAAAGCAAGGTATTTTCTCTTGTATCTTAAAACAAGGTATTTCCTCTTGTATCTTAAAACACGTTATGCAAAATACAAATATCTGTGCGTGATGTTGGCAAATTAATCAAAAACCTTGATTCCAGTAAAACAACTGGCCCTGACAGCATTTCATTTCAGTACAGACCAATAAGTCACCTGTGTGTCATGCTGGAATCTGTGTGATGCCGTTCAATTACAAACCGAAGGTTATTTTCTAAGGTTGTTATTTTGCATATGTGTACATTCGCTTCCCCTCATGTTTCACAGGAAATGCTATAATGAATATACCAGAAAAATACCAAACAACATCATCATTACAAACCACTTATCTTTCACTTTCTTATACTGAATTAAATAGAAATTAACGCCTGTACTTTGATAAGATAACCTAGTTTTAAGCATATTCAAATGCAAGAACACACACACACACACACACACATACTATTATATAAAAAGAACTTTGTGTATGTGCGTAAGTTCGTTCCCTAATTTCATAAAAATCGGCCCAAATCGTTGAACCACATATACAGGGTGTCCCAAAAGAAGCTGATGGTTAAAAAAATTTATAACTTTCATAATTTTTTATATTTTCTTTTATTTTTTCAGATCATCTAGAATAACCCTTCCAAGGTTATCATGAATCGTGACACTACCGAGGAGCGGATATTTATTGTAGAGACGTATTTTCGGTTGAATGTGTCAATATAAGAAACTCAAAGAGAATTTCGATGAAACTTCCACACAAAAAATTCCCCATACTCCCAATGCAATAAAAGCTATGGTAGCTCGATTTCATGAGCAAGGGTCTGTATGTGACCTCCCTAAATCTGGTAGACCCCGTACGGCAAGAATTGATGAGAATCGGCAGAGATTAGCAGAGAGCATGTCTGATGATCCATCCTTATCAGTAAGAAGGAGATCAAGTCAAATTGGGATCTCTCGATCATCTCTGCACAGAATGCTTAATGAAGAGGGCAAATTTCCATATAAAATTCAATTGATGCAAGAGCTTCAGCCAATGACAATGGACAATGCCCTGCAGAGAGCACAAGAGTGTGAAAATGAAAATGGTGGACATTTGAGTAACATCATTTTTCTTAACTAAAATTAGACCTTGTGAGAAACATACCATAGATTAAGTTGCATAAATAAAATTAGAATACGTAAACTATGCTATTTTACTATACCTCCAAAAATCACGGAGAGGGTCATCTGTCTACATCTGAGAATTAGTAAGCATAACTTAATTATATATTGAATATTGAGAAAGTTAATCAAATTTAAAATCCGTCAGCTTCTTTTGGGACACCCTGTGTGTGTGTGTGTGTATATATATATATATATATATATATATATATATATATATATATATATATATATATATATATATATATATATATAATACTTCATTTACTCACATAAAATTAATATACGAAAGTATAAATTTATGCGTAAACTTTAAATATTTACTTCAAAAGTGCTCAATACGTAGGTAGAGCTAGTTAGTTAGTTATAAAATATATATGGCGATTAAGCTACAAGAATCCTAGAGTGGATGAAACGCGGAATATTCAGTGTAGCTTAATCGCCATATATGTTTTATAACTAACTATATATATATATATATATATATATATATATATATATATATATATATATATATATATATGTGTGTGTGTATATATATATATATATATATATATATATATATATATATATATATATAAGTTACATTGGATCATTTTTAAATTCAGCAAGTAAAAATATGAATAAAGTCTAAGTCATTGAATTTAAAAATATCACTGCACTTTTTTCTTCAACGTAATAAATTTATTACTGAATTTGTCTCAGTTTGAAATATATAGAGATTAAATTTCTCTTCTTGTAATTCTCATTTATTTTTTGTTACACATTTAACCACGTAACACTTGTCTGAAACTGGAGCTGTGCATTCGGCTTAATAGAGGCCCCATAATTGACATTGCGGCTGCTGTCGGAATCGAGCAACAACTTTGGATCATTGTAACAGCGCGGACGGCTACATGCAAATACCGAGCCGTGAGCGAAATGACGCCACGGTAAGGAAAAAGAAGACTATAAAAAGGAGAGAGCATTTCCGAGAAAACGATCACGTCAGAGACGTGGATGACGTTGGAGAGCACGTTCGAGAAGTCGATCACGTGAGAGACGTCACAGGGGTAACGAGAGAATGGGAAAATAAATGCCGTATTACAAAAAAGCGAGTTAAAGTTCTTTTTTATTCTTTGTCTGTTTTGAGACTGCGGCTACAACGTGATGGGTGACGTTACACCATCACAAGAATCGGATGATCACAACCTGTGCAGTGAACACACACAGTCGCAAACGTGAATAAATATATCCTTAAAATAGAAGTTTGGTCCCTATAATTTATAAAAACAATAGTATTTTTTAAAGTATCTATACGCACAACGTTTAAATTTACTTTGGGTAAAAATATAGTCTATAAAGAAAATATGTAAATATATCTTGGTTACGTGGAAGATGATGTTCTATATTTTTACATGATTAAAAAATAGTTTTGCATGTGTTAAATATATAATCTATGGGAGACATTTTAAATTTAAATTGGTTAAAACTAAGTGAATAAATAAAACGTGTATAGTTTTTTGTTTGCTTTTTATCATGAAAAATATAGTCTGTCTCATTTTGACTTGGTTAAAAAAAATAGTCTACGAAAATATTGTTAAATTTTGACCACGATTAAAAATACAATTAATTGGTGATAAGTCTTTTATTGCACTGGTTTAAAATATAGCTCATGGACAAAAAGTGTAATCTGTTTTGGTTAAAATCTATATATTTATAAAAGTGAAATTGTCTGTTTGTCTGTCTGTCTGTGTACATTACCCTACCAAACTACTCTGTTAATTTTCAGTCTACAGACTCGAGATTTGACACAAGGGGTATTGAGATTTGGAAAAATCTTTTTAATCGGTTTTCGTTCATAAATTTGGCTATCAATGGGTCAAAGTTCAACAATTTGTACCTTCGAAAAATCTACCAAACTCCTCTGAGTTTAAAAACATGAAATTTTAGATGTAGGTTATTTGGAAATGCATCAAACTTTTAATTTCATTTGAGCCTATTTATCTACCTATATATTTATAAAAGTGAAATTGTCTGTCTGTCTCTGTGTGCATGTGTGCGTGTGTCTGTGTATGTGTGTGTGTGTGCATTTCCCTGTCAAACTACTCTGTCAAATCTCAATCTACAGATTCGGGATTTGACATAAGGGGTATTGAGATTTGGGAAAATCAATTTAATAAGTTTTCGGACAGAAATTTGGCTTTCAAGGGGTCAAAGTTTAACGATTTTGAAAACTCTACCATATAACATATAAATCAGATTCATTGTTATTTCCCTCCCACAGGTCAATATTTTCATTAGCTATTGGCTAAGTTTGTTGTTTCGCTTCTATAATTTAATAAGTTTTAGGGATCTTTAAAATGTCCAAGAACAATATGTACAATATGTTGTCGGCCACTTCAGATTAAAAACGAAGAAATTCGGATTTCAGTTTGACGCGGGCGAGCTTGTTTGTTGTTCTCTACTTTCTTTCTCCATTTATGAAAGTAAAGAATTTACTTGTCTTATATTTCGGAATCAACAGTGTAACTGTAAACTCTGAAGTAGCATATAAATCGGTAATCACATGCTCGTACTTAAAGCCTCAAAATAGCAATCAAGTGATCTGCACTGCATTATGTCCGCGGGCAAAATAATTTATATGCGTTTAAATTTAAAATTATTATTATTATTATTAGTAGTAGTAGTAGTAGTAGTAGTAGTAGTAGTAGTAGTAGTAGTATTGTTGTTGTTGTTGTTGTTGTTGTTGTTGTTGTTGTTGTTGTTCTAGTCTTAAATTTATCTCTTTGATGTTCTCCTTTAATTTTTTGTTACATATTTATCTGGTTCTACATAGCTAGATTAAGGAACGTATGGAAAAAATTGGAATAGCGACGAATTTCTTGGAAAGAAGGATGGAACAATGGAAAATGTCAATTGCGCATAGCACCATTGTCGTTCATATTACGAAAGGTAAATGCGTGTTATGAGTGGAGAAAAGAAGTACCGGGTAAACCATTTCTTATTCATGGATGCGAAGTTGTATGGAAAGAATGAAAAACAGTTATGCATACTTGTGAGGATTGTTCAAATATTCAGTAATGACATAAGTATAGAATTAGGCAGTAATGACATAGGTATGGAATTTGGTATGAAAAAGTGTGATACCCTGAAATTTGTTGAAAATAAAGGACAAAAGCTTCTGAATAGAGAAATGATAAAAGAAGTTGGAGAATAAGGATACAACTAATTCGGAATTGTGGAATTACTACTTAGGGACGAGACCACAAAATTAAAAGAATCGTTTTGGCATCAGAAAATATGCATCTATTTTTCCAATTCCGATACTCTCAAATCTTCCGATTTTCCCGATTCCCGATTCCAATTCCGATTAATCGTCCTAAGATTATATATATATATATATATATATATATATATATATATATATATATATATATATATATATATATGTATGTATGTATGTATGTATGTATGTATGTATGTATGTATGTATTGGAATAACAAAGACTTTGAATAATAAAGATTTTCCAATAGCTCAACACTGTAAGACTATAGCTATAATAATATATAGTTACTAGCATGGGTGCCCGGCGTTGCCCGGGTATTTGGAGATGTATGTTGATAAGAAAGGTCAGTTTTTTAACTTAGACCCCTATTATGACCCCTTAAAATTTATTGTTTTTGGCCTCAAATAAAGTTAATACGTTAGATCCATGTCCAATGAATCTATGTCTAAAATTTCAAGTGTTTAGACCCAAAATTGTCGGAGTTTGGTAGAGTTCTCAAAGGTCAAATCGTTGAACTTTGGACCTCTTAATCGCCAAATTTCTGGCCGAAAACCGATCACAAAGATTTTTTCCAAATCTCAGTACCCTGTATATCAAATTTCGAGTCTGTAGATTTAAAATAGACTGAGTTATTGCGTAGGGAAATGTAATTCTCCTAAATTTCATGCTAGAATTGTCTGAATGGATCTGTGACGTAACCGATGTAAGAACTAGGTAATAATTAGTTTAAGAGATTGAATATTCAATCCTCAGTTCAGACGGAACTAAGAATACAATTACTAATTACTTAATTTTCTACTCCGTCATAAATGACGAAATGAGAGCCAGCCATACCCATTGTTAAATAAAATGTCTTGTTCAAAATTCCGTACAGATTCCCGAGTTCAACATAAAAATTCCAGAGTTCGACAAGACCGACCTACCGAAACGTTGTGATGTGGCACAATGATAAACGCCTTTTTAAGAGAGCTGGAGTTCTCCATATGAAAAGTCTTGTGTCTGATTTTTATGATTTTCGCGGGGAGACAAAATAAAATAAAAAAGTGTGATATCAAACTATGGCGAAGGCAGTAACCCTTCGTTCAGCTTAAGTTGACAGCTCAATAACAAAAAGTGTGTCGTCAATCATATTTGATCCTGGCTGAGTTTGGTAGGCGTTTATAAAATCGATGGCTCGAAGATACTGCCAAAAGAGCAAACAAACTTATCACGTAAGACTTATTTTTTCTGTTTTTATTTGGTATTTATTTATCCCCCCCTCTCTCTCTCTCTCTCTCTCTCTCTCTCTCTCTCTCTCTCTCTCTCTCTCTCTCTCTCTCTCTCGTGCCGAGAGCTATAAAAAGCCGGCTGATAAAAAAAAAGGAACCGAAATTACAATATATATATACATCATCAATGTGGTGGGCGACAGAAATTTTAAACAGTGAGCTGTGATTGGTTGTTTTTCATCCAATCATAGGGCACGTAACAAATGAATCAGTTATAATAAGTTTCAATATAACAGCCAAATAGATCAAATAACCATCAAATATAACTCCATTAACAAACAAGCGGGAATGGCGTCGAACGGCCGGTTATTTGCTGAATGCTTGGGTTTATTTTTTAGTAATTCATTTAGATGCAAAAAAATTAAAAAAAAAAAAAAAAAGCAGTCGCATTTATTCGTTGTTATTTTATTGCGTTTAGTTATTTATTTTGTTAACATTTTCATACTGACCATTGTTTGTTCCTTTTGATCTGAATTCGCTTCGCAGCATTTCTTGACGCTTCTGTTATTTTGATAATTGTTTTCCTTTTGAACGTTCCGTTATTCCCAGACTCAAAGGGATTTTGCTGGACGAATATGCTACAAAATGTCGGCATTTCACTTTAATAGTCCCCTCCCCCTCTCTCCTTTTCTTTCTCTCTCTCTCTCTCTCTCTCTCTCTCTCGCTCTCATTCTCTCTCCCTCCCTTTCTACCCTATCTACTAACTAAACGAAACTTCCATGAGCAAAGTTTCTCTCCTAGAAATGTGTATCTGTGGAACACAATACTGCGATGCTACTTCCAACCTGACTAAAACATGGTCGTTTTCAAGACCGATATAAATAAATTCTTGTTGAGCTGCCCTCTTTAATTAAGCAAACTCTGACCAATCACCACTATCATTACCACCCAACGCATTTTTACTCCTTATCCTTGCGTGACCTTTGGGTCTTGATAAATATTGACATCTTAGTAAGAAATAATTTTTTTTAAAAAACCTTTGTCCAGAATCCTTCTTATTATATTTTCCTGGTTTCTTCGATTTGACTACTTGTGCGTACTAAATCCCCTCCCCTTTGTTGTATGTGAATCGGAAAGACGTTCTTATAATATTATAAAAATATAAGATATTTTATCCATGCAAATAATTAATTCATGTTGGCAACTTAATTAAAACAATACGAAATAGATGTCCGTAATGTATAAGAATTCAAAGAGTTCGAGAACGTTCTTGAGAAAGAAATGTGTTTGTCTGTAAAGGGTAAATTAAATACACTTGTTTGTTTCGGCTAGCGCCGTGTGTGTAGATGAGTAGGCACGAAAATATGTACGCATTTTTAGAGTGCCTGTTTTGTTAATGAGAGAATATATGTGTGTTCATTTCGGCTGGTACCATGTGCGAACCGTGTATATACGTTTGGTGGGTGCAGTGTGTGTGTGTATTTTTTTATGTGTGTGTGTATTTTTTTATGTGTGTGTGTATTTTTTTATGTGTGTGTGTATTTATAAATGAAATTCTCTTGTCATACGTTGTTACGCATCATTCATTCATTTCGTATGAATCAGATGATTATTGTTGGCATTCGTTTCGATGATATCTTTCGAGTTAGAATTTTTTTTCTAGAAAGACATTAAGTACTTACAGGAGGGGGCCACGTGATTAGCGTGGGGGATGGAGCGGGAAAGGGGCTACCTCTTAGTGAACTCGGGAGGGGGGAGGGGTAATTTTATAAATTCATACCAACCCTGTATTTCCTTCTTTTTTTTTTTCTTAACTCGTTCATGACTTTCTAGTTAGAGTCCTATTTATGCTAATTGTTGATTGGAATCGCCATGAACTTAGTGTTAGTTCGACTTCATAAGCAAGTTTTTGCCCAGTAAATCTCTTTTTGTTGCTCTTGGTACACATATGTACACACGCATCATACATCAATAAAAAAATATATATATAGTGCTATTGTAACGTAGTCCGGGAACCAACACGTTGTAGGCTCAGTCGCAAAGCAGACAGAGAATAGAAAAGAACTTCAACTCATTTTTTCTTTGTAACAACGATATTTATTTCCTCGTCGTTTCAGCCGTGACGTCACCCACGTGTTCTCGAACGTTATCAACGCCTCTAACGTGATCTCGAACGTTATTTACGCATCTCAAGTGATCTCAAACGTTATCTCGTTCGGTGCTCTACGTCTCTCCAGTGATCGTAATCTTTCTCCTTTTTATAGTATTTTTTCTTTGCCGGTGACGTCATTTCGCATGCATTTGCATGTAGCCATACGCGTTATCTTACACGATAGCCTAAACCTAACGCTGTTTAAATAGCTTGCATGAGTAACGTTAACATGCGGAAATATTCTGTGGATTTAAGAGCGAGTCTATTACTCTCACTCGCTTTCAACTACTCGTTGTTTGATACTCCACTCCCACTGGCTTATATTTTATAGTTTCTATTACTCTTGCTTTCTATCTCTCCCTCTCTCTCTCTCTCTCTCTCTCTATATATATATATATATATATATATATATATATATATATATATTTCTTTATTTATCTGTTTGTCTCTCTTCCTTCCTATATATATGTGTGTGTGTGTGTTTATATATATATATATATATATATATATATATATATATGTGTGTGTGTGTGTATGTATATATATATATATATATATATATATATATATATATATATATACTGTGTATCACAAAAGTGAGTACACCCCTCACATTTCTTCAAATATTTAAGTATATCTCTTCCTGGGACAACACTGAAAACATGATTTTTTGACACAATGAAAAGTAGTCTGTCTGCAGCATATATAACAGAGTTAATTTATTTTCCCCTCCAAATAACTCCAAATATTGAAATATTAAAAGCTAAATCCTTGACAAAAAAAAAGTGAGTCCACCTGTTACGAAACATTGTCAATATTGACATACAACATGTCAACTCTCAATATTTTGTGTGACCACCATCATTATCCTTAACTGCCTTTACTTTCCCAGGCATGGAGTTTACCAGAGCTTTACGTGTAGCCACTGGAATGCTCTTCCACTCTTCAATTACGACGTCGCAGAGCTGGCGGATATTTGAAAGTTTGCGCACCTCCACCTTCTACTTGAGGATGCTCCAAAGATGTTCTATTGGGATCAATGGCCAGTCCATCACCTTTACCCTCAGCCTCTTTAGTAAAGCAGTGGTTGGGTGTGTGTTTTGGATCATTGTCATGCTGGAACACTGCCATGTGACCCGGTTTCTTGAGGGAGGCATCATGCTCAGCTGCAATATTTGACATTACATGTTGGAGTTTATGTTTCCCTCCATGAAATGTAACTCTCAATACCTGCAGCATTCATGCGCAGTATGTTACACGGTAGCCTAAACCTAATGCTGTTTAAATACATGACATGGTTAACGTTAACATGTTGAAATATTCTGTGAATTTAGAGAAAGTTTTTTTTAACCGATCAGTCTATTACTCTCAATCCCTTTCAACTGTGTGTGGTTTGACACCCCATTCCCACTAGCTTATATTTTATACAGTTCATATTACTCTTGCTTTTTAACTATCCCTCTCTCTATTTCTCTCTCTCTCTCTCTCTCCCTATCTTTATTTATCTGTTTGTCTCTCTATCTTCCTATATATATATATATATATATATATATATATATATATACAAGTTAGAAAAGCATTTCATCCAAGGCATGAAAATTGTTAAACAAAATGTTTTTACTATAGGCTTTAAAAATAAAGGTACAAGATTCAATTTGAAATTTATTTATCTTCAAAGTGCACGTTTATAAATTTTACAGAGTAAGGTATGCAAATTTAATACCTTACTTTGTAAAATGTATAAAAGTACACTTTGAAGATAAATAAATTTCAAATTGAATCTTGTACCTTTATTTTTAAAGCCTATAGTAAAAACATTTCGTTTAACAATTTTCATGCCTTGGATGAAATGCTTTTCTAACTTGTATCCTATCTTTTTAAGATTATATTTTATTTAATTTATTAATTTGGATTTAAAAAAAGATGAATGTGATTTTGTATGTATTTATAAAAACTCTCCTACTCTCTATTTCAGATTGTATTTCTCCTCACACCACAACTCATTTTTGCAACCCCCTCTTTGTATTATTACAGGTCTGAATATTCTCTCTGTTTCAGTTTGTAATTCTCCTCACTCCACAACTCTTTTTAGCAACTCTCTCTTTGTCATACATGTCTGAATAATAAGAAAATCTGAATTTTTTTAACAAAAACTTTAAAATAACTTTTTTAGATTAATTTTTTTTTTAAACTTCTTTCAGAATAGAAAATCTTTACAATTTAATGAGGAACATATTTCATATAGGTTTCATCAAAAATATTCAGTAGATAACGAAAAAAATAGAGATGAAAATTTCAAAAGGAGTGTATAACTGGTTACGCTCAATAGTAGTCCTCGCTAGCGAAAGACTTTGTTATTGTTATTCTATTATTATTATTATTATTATTATTATCATTTAAAACATTTTATGTCCTGCGCTTCGCGCGAGGACTAATCATATTTTTCTTTGTTTGTCTGTTCCACGTTTTCTCGGGAACTACTGTTTCGATTTAGATGAAATTTTTATAGACATTTGGTATGATATACAGTGACTAGAAGAGAACTTTTTCAGGGCAAGTGGAAAAAAACGGTCAAAATATAATAATGAAGACCGTCTCGGTAGGGCACAGGCCTATAATATATTCCTCTGAAAGAGCACTTTTAAAACTGGAGTAAAAAGGGGAAGGTGCTTGAGAACCCTTAGCACCATCCATATATCTATATATCTATAAAAACAGAGATGTGTGTGCCACAGACGATTTCTGATTGGCTAATCCAATAATCACATCTCCTAAAAAAGTATAGTTCTTACGCTCTTAACTTTACCATAAAATATTTTGGTCTTATTTATTGTCCATCTTGGAAGGGTTTAATTTTTTTCTAACTTGCCATTTACAAATTACAAAAATACGAAACTCCACAATCCAACCTCCGACTCAACGTCCGCCATTCACACAACAAGAAAGCAAACGCTGGAGAGATTATTAGTACTACTACTACTACAAACAATACAGCACGAAAACACGCGCACACACGCACGCACACTCACGTCCACTACCGTCCTTGGCTACGTCACGTTGTTATGGCAACACGATAAATACACAGTAAATTTGATTTTCTTCATTTCTACGCAAATATTACGCAAATATAAATCATATAGATTATCTGTATGCATATAATTACACGTAATAGTTAAATAAAGATGATCATCGTATAAGAGAACCGAAAAAGAAACTAATAGGGAATTTGTATAAAGTTGTATTTTCTTTTTAAATAAATAGAAAAAAGGGGTGTTGATAAGACTATCGATACTTATACAGTTTATTGACGACATTAAAAAATGGAAATATTGAAAAAAAATTTAATTGTACGTAACTGTTATAGACTGAAGTTCTCCGAACAAAAATTTCACTTCATTTGATCAAGTAGTTTGTTCTTACAGCGAAAAACAATTATTTATCACGACGACGTCAACGTGGCCATTTTGGAAATGTACCCAGCAGAATACCTCCATTTTAGGCCAAATTTCGCAATCTAGCCTTTTTTTTCTCGCCATATTGAGATGCGCACAACACATCTGCAATTTTTTTACGTTTTTTTCTTTTTTTTTTTAAATCTGCAATTTTTTTGCGTTTTTTTTTTTTAAAAAAGAATACTATTGAATATGCAAAGAAATTGAAGAATGCAAAGAATTGAAGAATTTTTATACGAGATTATTTTCGAAACATGCTCAGTTGGACACGCATGGATAACTTCGAAACTTCGTTTATTTACTTCTGTTACAAATTAGTAAAAAAAAAAACACCCCCAAAATGGCATCTGTCTTCGCAATAAAAAAAAAAAAAACTCATTCTGGTGGGGGGAAAAAAGGGCTAGATTGGCCTAAAATGGAGGTATTCTGCTATGTACGGCAGTTACCTACCCTTGGGGAATTCCTGGGCCTGCAATAACATTTCCAAAATGGCCACGTTGACGTAGCCGTGATAAATCATTGTTTTTCGCTGTAAAAAAAAAACAAAAAAACTACTTGATCAAATGAAGTGAAATTTTTTTTCGGAGAACTTCAGTCTATAACAGTTACGTACAATAAAATTTTTTTTTCAATATTTCCATTTTTTAATGTCGTCACTAAACTGTATAAGTACCAGACTATCAATACACACAAAAAAATATAGATTTATTTTTGGGTAAAGTTCCCCCGGGTTTTCCTTTCACTTCAGTAAATAATGGTCTTTTGTTATATATATGGCGTACTATTATCCTTATATATATGATGTTTATGTTTATATATATGTATAAGTGATAGTGTCTGTGTGTCTGTGTGCATTTCCCTACGCTAAAACTCTGTCAATTTTAAGCCTACAGATTCGAAATTTGATATACAGGGTACTGAGATTTGGGAAAATCGATGTGATAGGTTTTCGACAGAAATTTTGCGATTAACTGGTCAATATTCAACAATTAGACCTTTGAGAACTCTACCAAACTCCTCCTACAATTTAAGGTCTGAACACGTGATATTTTATATATAGATTCCTTGGACATGGATCTAACTTATTAACTTTACTTGATCCCTAAACAATAAATGTTAAGAGGTCATAATAGGGGTCAAAGTTTTAAAAAATTGACCGTTTTTTTTTCCTCAGCATACACTTCAAAACACCTGGGCAACGCCGGGCACCGATTGCTAGTAGATAGATAAGATTTGTTGTTGGCGTTTTTTTAACGATATTAACAACTTCGAAACGCTCTTATTTTTATTTTTTCTGCTACCTTAGCGGTTTTAAATAGTTATAAGCTCTTTTTTTATTCATATATATATATATATATATATATATATATATATATAATAAGATCGCTCTTATTTTATATGGGACGTATTTACTTATTTATGCGCATAAAAATATACATATGGACACGCGTTTTTCTAGCTTTTAACCTTCGTCAATATAGGTTAAGATCGATATTGATGTCATACTAAAAACCAGAAAAACGCGTGAATATAAATAAATAAATAATATATATATATGTATATATATTATATATAACAAGTAAATATATATATTGTATACATATATATAATAAATAATATATAAATATATACATATTATATATGTATATAATAAATAAATAATATATAAATATGTATATATATGTATATAATAAATAAAATAATATAGATATTATATATGATAAATAACATATATATATTATATATATAATAAATAATATATTATATATATATATAATAAATAATATATATATCATGTATATAATAAATAAATAATATATTATATATATATAATAAATAATATATATATCATGTATATAATAAATAAATAATATATATTATATATATAATAAGTAATATGTATATAATTAATAACTAATATATATATATTATATATATAAGAAATAAATAATATGTATATAATTAATAAATAATATATATTATATATATAATAAATAAATAATATGTATATAATTAATAAATAATATATATTATATATATAATAAATAATATATATTACATATAATATATAAATAATATATATATTATTATTTATATAATAAATAATATATATCATATATATACACATAATAAATAAATAATATATATCATATATATACATAATAAATAAAATATATTATATATATAATAAATAAATAGTATATATATTATTCATAATATATAATATGTGTGTGTGTGTGTGTGTGTGTGTGTGTGTGTGTGTGTGTGTGTGTGTGTGTGTGTGTGTGTGTGTGTGTGTGTGTATTTCCCCAAAACCTTTGGCATTGATGGCGGGAAGACTAAAACTTGGTGTTCTGATTTCAAATGAAATAACAGCAAGTGGAGATTTGATTCCAAATATTTGTATATGTTATATCTCCCCTCTTCTGAAAATAGGGTACAAATATGAATGTCTCCATCTACATATATAGAAGCGAAAATGTGTGTATGTATGTATGTATGTATGTATGTATGTATGTATGTATGTTTGTATGTATGTATGTGTGTTTGTTTGTCCGCAAAAAACTTCGACAGACAGAACAAAAATTGACAAACTTGGTATCATATTGAAGCTCGATCCTTCGCCCGAAAGATATCGAAAAATTGGGCAAGAACGTTAATTTTTTCACCCTGAAATCGACAATTTTCTACAGGGGTGGTCAACAAAAACCGTCCTCTCATGACGACGACCGGTTCTACGCATGCGTCAGATGACGTCATGGCCTGATTTAGTTAAATAGTTGAAGAACTGACTAAATTTCATGTACGTCGTGTTATCTCAGTTAATTAGAGCGTTGGTTCATTAGATAACCGTTTCGGGTTCGAATCGTGGTGTGAGATGTCTTCTTTTTTTTCGATTTTTTAAATATTGAACCATTTTATTTAAGCCATTTTTCACGTAACGTTCGTTTTTCTTGTTTTTTTTTTTTACTTCGCTTATTCTTAGGTTTTCATTAACACCACCACCCCCGATCGACCACACACACCCAAAAACACCCGGGTACCCACCGATTTTTTAAATTTTAATATCCAACCAGGCTTACTTAAGCCATTTTTCACGTGTTTTTTTTAACGTTCGTTTTTTTGTTTGCTTTTTTGTTTTTGTTTTTTCGATTTTACATTTAACATCGTTCGTTTGCCTTACGTTAGTTTTTTTGTGTTTTTTTTCGATGTTTTGATTACCCCCTGTACCCCCTGGACCCCCCCCCGCTTCGTTTTTATGTTTTCTTTTTTTACTTCTCTGCTTGGAGGATTATTCCACACCTACGTCAGAATGCTCGCTTCATCGAATACAGGATTTAAAGAATAGGAATATTAAACGATCTTAGTAAGTTTAAAATATCACATTAAAAAAGCAGACAAAATTTCTGGCCAATATTAATTGCTGAACATAAATAAATAAATAAATATATATATATATATATATATATATATATATATATATATATATATATAGTAATTAAATGGTAATTAGTAAAAACCTGAAAAAGTACTATTGCGGAGTAAAAATATGGTAAAATGATTCAAACACTGTACTGTTTGAATATATGGCATTCGAGAACGAAGGTAGTGTTTGGTTAAGTGGCAGTTTTAGCAATTTAGATCTGCTTTAAAGCTTCACCGCTCACTCATTTTTCGACCAAATTTCAAACAATTATTACAGTTTCATGCGAACTTTATTTTTTATTATATTTTTCTGTCAAAGAATAATGAGAAAAAGCCCATCCTAGCCTCAAATAAATAAATTATTTATCGACATATCCACCATTTTTTAAATAACTTAACAACCTTTTGTCCCCCGGGGAAGTCAATTCTTTGATCTGAAAAAGGAGTTATGGCTCTAGCAATATCAACTATGTTCTACACAAAACATCCTTTGAAGTAAATTGCTCCCTCCCCTCATAAACTCCTCTTTTTATTATTAAACAGAGATATTGAATGGGGTTAACTTATGGAAAACACGGTTGTCAGGTCATGAGAGTTTCTCCAAAGAAGCCCATAGATTCAAGGAAGGCTGCAGTCACCCTAGTATAATGGGATGGTGCATTGTCATGCATAAAAATCATCTGAAAGTGACGTGACAATGGTAGGTCATCTAGCCATGTTGACAAATGTTTATCCAAAAAGGCTGTGTACGCATTGCTGGTAAGTGTTACACCCTCTGGAACTCGGAATGGTCCAACCAACTTATCCCTAATGATTCTCGCCCAAAACAGGACTCCACCTTCTCGTTGGCGATGAACTCTGTAAGGAGTTGGAGTTCCGTTCGAGTTCCAAACTTTGGCCCATCCATCTGGACCGTCAAGAGTAGCACGGGTTTCATCTGTAAAAAGGACACATTGGAAATCCATTTTCATGTAATTCTGTGCCCAAGCCTTTCGTTTTTCCATATGTTGTTTGCTCAATGGAGGCTTTGGAAAAGTTTTGATGTCCCCTTCCATCTCATTCAATACATTACATCGGGCCTGCCTGTATCTTGGAGCAATTCCAGCTCTTGCAAAAACGGAAGCACTGGTGCTGTTTGGATTTCGATTGACTTCCCTACGAATTTCCCGAATATCCCAATGTGAAAGGTTTCTACTGGTGTCCTTATCCTCTCTGGATTTGCTGTTGGGGTTGTTCACGAATGAAGCCAAAGTTCTTGGATCCCTTTCCAGCTCTATAGCTAAATCTTTGGTGAACAATCCTTCTGCGAGTCCAGCAACAATCCTTTCCTTTTCGGTAACCGTTAATCTTACCTTTTTAGCATTTTAAATGACCTGCAATAAAGCGATGGACAGTGGAAATTCTTTGATAAGGAATAAAATGTTATAAATTTGTATATATATCGCATGAACTTGAATAAAATTTTGGGAAATAACTAACCTTGAAACAGTCATTTGATGATGCAATTTTCATTTATGTATGACGCATATTTAGTGAAATATTGATATTTTACTAATCTGCAATAAAGCGATTGACACATCCACCCATCCACCCACATATATATATATATATATATATATATATATATATATATATATATATATATATATATATATATATATCAGAAAAATCATTATTTGTCAAACAAGTCGGATTTAGTAGAATAAACATTTTTTCCCTATTTGTTGTTTTCGATTGTACTTATTTTTTATATCCGGTTAAATTATTATTAATTGTAATTTAAAACGTGGAAGCTCGAACAAATACTGGTGTGACAAAGTCGTATGCTCACAATTAACTTGGAATCAATTACGTAACAACAACAAAAAAAAAACACGGAATCAATAGAAATCTTATGTCAGTGCGCAATTTTGTCCAACCGAAATAGTAAAACGAGCTGAAAGTATTCAGAAAAAAAAAACGAAAAATATTCACACAATTCGTATTTTCAATTTTGAATCAGCATTCGCATCAATTTCTATCGAAACTTTATTTGCATAGGAAATGAATTTGTGCAGCATTGCGATTTGCATACCTATAGTTCCAGTTATTATAGGTGCCACAGAGCTTATGAAGAAGAACATGAAGTCCTACCTAACTTATATTCCTGGTGAACCAAGTGCAAAAGAGATCCAGACAATTGTACTTAAGGGAACAACGAGGATACTAAAAAGAGCTCTCGGTTGGTTTCAATAAAAAGCTGGGCAATATGGGCAGCTGGTTTGGCTTCCCCATACCGAGCGTTACAATCTTCAAAGGAAGATAATTTAAGAAAAAAATGTATATATTAGGAGGGAACTTGAATGTCTACTAAGCACTCTGCATGAATTATCATAATAATACTTATTAGTAAAAATAAAAACGTCCTCCCAAGTTGATGGTTACTAATCATATTTTAGTAATAATAATGTATGCTTACACGATAGAGGATTAGATGGTTAGTGATATGATAGTTATATATGATACCTAATATGTACCTCGATTTGATAAAGCAAAATCTCAACATTTTTATAGACACACTGTTAGCTATAAAGAGCTTGAACGCCTACTGAACACTATCCTCGAGTATCTAAGGTCTCTCTGTACAGTGGTTTGTTAGAACAACCTGACATGAGGATACCTTTTTATACTAGTAAACCCTGACTAAATATTCAAAATCACATAGAATTCACGGTCCAAGTAAAATCTTCTCGGTATGGCTAACCAACGATGGCTTTTACGGAGAATGATACACCTTTTCCAAGTGATAATGCATCAAGTAATAGCACGAAGCTGGATACTCCACCAGACAAGGAGAATTCTTGTTCTGGAATTCAATAAGATTAATAAACCACACGAACTATACAGGGTGGTCACTAGAAAAGCGGGAAACTTGAAGGTCAGCTTAGGTCATGAATAAAATGCGTGATTGTTCTTTTTGGATTGGTGCTGTGTGAATGTTGTAAAAATAAATCGTTGTTTGATGCTGCAGTGAAGTGCACGGACGACATTTTGAGTATTTATAAGTATGATATAACATTTGTCTTTGAAAAACTTTGTAAAAATTATTCTTTGTAAAAATAAATCGTTGTCTGACAAATTTCCCGCTTTTCTAGCGACCACCCTGTATTTTAACACGGCTTTGTATTTTTTTTTTTTTTTTTCATAATATATAATCGTTGTCTGACAAATTTCCCGCTTTGCCAGTGACCACCCTGTATAATATAACATATTTAACTGGTCAATTGGAAAAATCCAAATTAATATTTTTAACTTCTTTACTAACTCAACATTTGAGACGTAAAGGGGAACGTTACTGGAATATTCGAATATCTATGTAGATCATTTGGAGATCAAGTGTTAGCCTTAAGAAGGGGGCCCCTTGATTTCTGAGAACTTTGACTGGCCCAAAATTAAAATAAAAAAAAATCAATCCTTAGAAAACCGAATAAATTGAAATTCGTGACGAAACTCCAATTGTTTTAACGCAACATAAACAATTAATTTAACAACATGGTGTTTCACTGTTAAAATCCTTGACAACTGATGCTTCAAACAAGTGTTTATTTATGTGATAGATCGAAAAAGATTTCATCTAGAGAAAAATTAGTTTAAAAGTTCAAAAACACTCTCCCCTCCCCAGGTTATCTCCTTTGATTTAAACAGTGTTTTTGAAAAACAAGCCTTGGAGGGTGGACCTCCTAGAACTGCACAGAACTAAACTCCCACCGCAAAATCAACAGGGGTAGATCATTATAGGAATGGTCTAATCTCTTTTGAGATTGTGGAGGCCGAGGATAAAAATAAGAGAAGCGCATTGATTGGGGATGATGGTTGAAACTTTTTTTTTTAACAAAGGAGTCATTGCTTATCAAGGCCCGAGTGCCACTCGAGGATAAAGATTAATGAATGTAAGATTGTAGTGTAGTAATCCTTAATGGTGTACATTGGGTAGAATTTTGATTATTTAAGGGGACGACTCAACAAGAACTTGTTTATATTGGACTTGAAACCTACCATATTGTAATCGGCCGGGAAGCAGGCAAGTGGAACCGTGTTCAACAGGCGGATAGTTCTAGGAGAAGCTTTGTTCATGGAATCTGTAGGGTGACCACTTAGCAAGGCCAAGAGATACATAATGATAGACTTTAGTTTGAAACATGGAGGCTTCTTCAGAATTCCTCCATATTAAAAGTAAACAAAAATAATGAAAAAACCTTTATGTTGTACGTATCGTAACGAAAAGAAAATATCGCACATTAAAACTCACGTAAATTGATTAACTGATTTTATATTTATATAAGAAAATCAAATTTTATGGCTAAACTACGAGCAATCATCTCGCGATATCATTGTGAAACAGTTTGACGAAGCAAGGGAGATAACTGCGAATCGAAGTTTATGAAAGTTATTTTTAACATGCGAATGGCAGGGGCCATTGGAAAAAACTCAAATTTGTTTAAAAATGATTTTTTTTTTTTTTTTTGTTTTTTTTTTTTTGTTTTTCATGAAAATAAAATTACCTGGAATTGGAATATGATATTTTTTTTTTCCATCGTGGGTACATACATGATATATATTTTTGTTTATTTTCATTTTGTTTTTATATGGGCGGATTCTGTACAAGAAATGTTAATAATCTTCAAAATAGTCTTCTTAGATGTGCCCATATTTCCATTATTAATCCTTACTTCTCAGCTTCTTTTGTGCTAGCTCGTTAGATATTCGTTGGTCCAGTGGTCTCCATTAATTCGTTTTTTTAATACTTCATTGTAATACAGCTTCTTTCCAAAGGTCGCTGGAAAAATAGTGGGATCCTTCTACCGCTCCAGTAGATATCTCACTGCTGATGCAATTCTCTATCTATATAAAAGCTAAGTACGTCCAAGGATGGAGTACTCTTGCCACATCTGGACAGGAACTGCTAAAAGCAGCTTATCCTGCCTTGACAGAATTCAAAATAGATTCGCAGCTTAGTGTGGGGGGTGCACTTTTCTATTCCCTGCAACCTCTTTCCCAGAGAAGAAACGTTGCGATCTTGTCTCTGCTTTATCGTTATCTCCATGGCAAGTCCTCGTCTGAGCTCCAATCTATGGTCCCCCTCGCTAAACTTTCACGAAAAACACTCGTTTAACTGAAACCAATGTCCATAATTTCCCCCCACTCTTTATCCCTACCTAAACCTAAACGTAAATTCAATGAACAAAGCTTCTTTCTTAGAACTGCACGCCTATGGAACTCTTTTCCGTTTGCCTGTTTTCAATCTGACTTCAATTTGGTAATCTTCAAGTCCAACGTAAATAAATTCATGATGAACCGTCCCCTTAAGTAATTCAATTTACCAAATTCCCACTACTAACGATCACTATATTATCCCATTGACTACTGTACACTCAGTAACACTTATCCTCGAGTAGCCTCCGGGCCTTGATAAAAAGCTTGTGGAACTCTCTTCCTGCTGACTGTTTCCCTTCTACTCATTACTTTGGTCTTTTCAAAACTAAAGTATAATAGACATATTCTGTCTTTTCGTTCTTGTTAGCCCTTTACATAAAGTGGCTTCACACTGTGTCTGGAGCGTTTTCCTTTCACGTAGACTGAGTGCATCTTAAGAATTTAACATCCGTTTTCTTTTTTCGAAAGCAAACCGCCAACGATCTTTTAAAGTTAATAAGCCAATTTTGAATAGAAATCGACTTGCGTTTGTAAAAAAAAAAAAAAAAAAAAAAAAAAAAAGCAAAAAAAAAAAACGGAATACTAGTAATACTACTAGTAATACTACTAGTAATACTACTATTACTACTGCAACTGCTTCATTGGTGACGATGTAGACGATGTCAATGGGGTATTTTTCAACTGATTTAATCCCAAGTGCCAATTCCACTCGAAAATTTTCATTGAATTCCGCGTATTGTTTGGATAATTGCAACAGCTTCATGATCGTTCAAGAACCTCTTTGCATGTCTGACTTTTTGTTTCGTGTGTTTTGTGTCTCATTTCGTGCATCCGGTGTGTTTTTTGTTTTGTTTTTCTTTTCTTCGTTTTTCTTTCTTTTTCTCTGTTTCTTTTCTTTTTTTTTCTTTTTTTTTTTGAAATTCAAACAGTTCTTACGCACGCAACAAGTATTTGTCTTTTCAAACGAACAAAAATACATTTTCTTTCTGTTCTTTTATATCAACTTTCTTTTTCACGAGTTTAGAAACAGACTTGCTGTCTGAGGTACTTGTAGTAGTAGTAGTAGTAGTAGTAGTAAACAGATAGATAGATAGATAGATAGATAGATAGATAGATAGATGAAGAGGTGTAGTTCATCTTTATCACTTTCATTAAATAACAGATACACACTGAAGACGTACCGGTGAGGAGTGTTAGGGTTAGAGTTATCTTCCATCATGATAATGCTCGTCATTACACAGCACTACTGATGAAATATCTCCTAGAAGAATTTGATTTGGAAATCTTGGCCCATCCTGCATACTCTTTTGTCCTAGCTCCTTCGGATTACCACTTATGTCGACGATTACAAAACCATTTAGATGGACTTAGGTTGATATCACAAGTAGTAGTAGTAGTAGTAGTAGTAGTAGTAGTAGTAGTAGTAGTAGTAGTAAACAAGAAACAAGCAGATAAATAACTAGATAGCGAGATAGATAAAGAGAGGGGGCGTGTTTTGTCTTTGTCACTTTCATTAAATAACGGATAATCCGCACTGGCTTTTAAGAGGAACTAGCGGGGGTACCTGGCGTTGTCCGAGTGTGTAGTGGTTTTATAGTAAGAGTATTGATCAACGGATCCCTAAAAAAATGTTTCAAAACCTTCTAAAGAATTTAAAATTATGAGCAAATACCCGTGCGAGCGCAATAAATAAATAAATAAATAATTGATCAACGGAGCCCTAAAGAAAATTCAATTAAACAACCCCCTAAGAAAAATGAAAATAGAAGCGAGTACCCATGCGAGCGCAAAAAAAAAAAAAGAGTAGTAAGCAGGCAAGTAGGCTTGGGCCTGTAACGCTAAGAGTAAAAAGAGGTGAAAAAAAAGGAAACCGTTTAATCGTCTCGCCCACGCGACTTGTGACGTCACGGGCGTTCGAAATAATACGTTGTATGTGTATGTCGATGTCGCGAAGCGTGAATGACTTTGCAAAAATGTCGACGAAAAAAGTGACCCCTCCTTGTAGAAAACGTCCCAGTTGACGGTCAAATAATTAATGTTTTTGCCTAATTTTTTGATATTTGTTGACCAAGAGACTGAGCTTTAATACAATAAAAATTTTTCAGTGTTTATCGCGTGTGTCGAAAGTTTTAGTGAGACATACAAACATATTTACATACACACATGATGATGATTGCAACGTCTTGTCAGACGAGTGCCACTCCCTCAGACATTTAAAATCCATGAGCCCAAATGTCTGAGGGAGTATCTATACAAAGATGATGTTACAGAGTCTTAGCTTTGTACGACAGCTAAGTCTCTCTCTCTCGGTTCAAAATGTTGAGATCCAGCAACAAGCAAGAGCAAGATAGCCAGCAACAAATTAAACTGCAGACCCGCTTAATGCGGGTACTGGTCCCCCGCTTTGTTTTTTAAATCAGAGATTTGCTTCTCCTAGAAAGGTTGCCTTCACCACGGCTTACAGGAGCCCTCTCCACCCCAAAATGCATACATACATACATACATACATACATACATACATACATACACACAAACACACACACATACACAAACAGACAGGTGAGATTTCCATAATAAATAATGCGCATTTCCAAATGATGCAATCTAAAGTAATAGCACTAAACTGGATAC
>NC_136493.1:113166022-113171022 GCF_053919585.1 Euprymna scolopes | reverse complement strand
ATATTATATATATTATATGAATTTATGTATATTATATATATTATGTAATTTACATACTTGCACGCATATAATACATATATATTATCTATATATAAATATTATAAATATATGAATATTATATATAATATACATATATAATATATACACGTTTTATTAATAGATAGTACATACTATATATATTGCATATTATATACACACACATTATATATATATATATATATATATATATATATATATATATATATAGTTTACAGAAAGTTTTAGATGAGATAAGTCATTGTACTGTCGGTATCAAGGATCGTTTTAAATACCCATATCAAGATCTCTTCAGCCAATACTCATGAGATGAGTATTGGCTGAAGAGAGCTTAATGTGGGTACCTAAAAGAATCCCTAATTATCCGGTTTGAAACCGACTGTACCAATGACTTATCTCATATAAACTTTCTGTAGACAAAATATATGTGCGCATGTATCTAAACTTTCGGGAAGAGTATAGGAGAAGTGATTAAAAGAGGATATTTATTTAATCATAAGTATTAATGGGTTATAAATATGGAAGAGGTTATTTGAGATTGGTCCGTGTATATGAGTAGGATGTTGAAATTACAACTTATAATTTATACTTCATTTAAATACTAAGAAATCTAATAAAAGAATAAAAGTATTAAGATGAATTATAATGGATAAAATATGAAAATAGATAAGATAGAGGAAAAACAAATGGTAGAAGAAGAGGATAAAAATACAAAGGAATATGGGATAAAAATGTATGAATTCGTATAAAATAGTATAAAATTGTAAAAAAATAAAGATGAATAAAATTAGTATAATATAGTATAAAATTGTAAAAATAAATATGTATAAAATTAGTTTAAAATAGTATAAAACTGTAAAAAATAAATATGTATAAAATTAGTTTAAAATAGTATAAAACTGTAAAAAGTAAATATGTATAAAATTAGTTTAAAATAGTATAAAACTGGAAAAAATATATATGTATAAAATTAGTTAAAAATAGTATAAAATTGTAAAAATAAATATATATAAAATTAGTTAAAAATAGTATAAAATTGTAAAAATAAAGATGTATAAAATTAGTATAATATAGTATAAAACAGTAAAAAATAAATATGTATAAAATTAGTTTAAAATCGTATAAAACTGTAAAAAATAAATATGTATAAAATTAGTTTAAAATAGTAAAAAGATTGTACAAAAATATGTATAAAATTAGTATAAAATAGCATAAAATTGTAAAAAAAATAGATATGTATATAATTAATATGAAATAGTATAAAATCGTGAAAAATTAATGCATAAGAAGTACAAAATTATTAAATATAAAAGAATAAAAATAAAAAAACATAGATATAAAATAACAAGTATCAAAAATCCAAGTAAAATAAAAAAAAGAATAAAAAATAAAATAAAAATATGAGTACAAGGAAAAAGCAGTGTTTGAATAACTACGTCATTACATGTTTTTCATTGGAATTTTCTTCTTTGATGAACTAATGAAAAGTCTCTAATGATTTGTTGGATATTGCCATCCAATGAAAGATGTGTAAGCCGCGGTAATTTACACAATATGAATGCAGATTAAGTGCATATTTCTGTGATTTTGAAATGTTTAAATAAAGTTGCATATGTTCTGACAGCGTAAATCAATTTTCATTGAGCTTAATAATTTTCATTTTAAGATAGCCTTATTGAATATATACATTATAAACGTATGTTTGTTTTAATGGAAAACGCAATATATATATATATATATATATATATATATATATATATATATATATATATATAATATTGAGTAAAATGATTGATAATTTATAATAAAAATTAAAAATCGGTTTCACAAGGGAGAACAAACAAAATCGATTTATTGATTTTGTTTGTTCTTCCTTGTAAAACCGATTTTTAATTTTAATTATAAATTATGAATCATTTTACTCAATATTAAACTAGCTCTAGGATATCTAAGCCTATCGAATTTATTATACATCTATATTGCAACGAACACTGTTTTCTTTTAATTGTATTAATGCATTTACTAATACATTAAAATAAACTCTTCTCTTTAGACTGTTGTTCTAATTCCCTTAAATATATATATATATATATATATATATATATATATATATATATATATATATATATATATATATATATAGGCTGTATAAAACCTTGGTGTTGATCGAATCCGAGGCATGCTGTATTTCCTCAGCTTTCTGCCTCCACTATTCACCCTGTATGTTTCGCAACCTTCTCTGCAGCTCGCGCTTGATTGCCTTAAACTTGTCCCTCAATCAATCTTGCTCACCATCCGTCACACCACCCCCGAGATAAGTATGCAATGCCCTAGCCTTTGAATCAAGCAGAGCCTGAATTTCAGTATCATTCGCATTGAACCAATCCTGATGTTTACGCTCACAATAACCTAATACTCTCTCACATACCTCATAGACAGACTCCTTAAAAGCAGGCCAAGTGTTTTCACAGTCAATCTTTTCCATCTCCTTAACTAGTTTCTCCCTCACAATATTGTCCCTTAGACGGGCAACATTAAGTCGCTTTGGGATAGCCACATCAGGTCCCCTCATCTTAGGCTTCACAACACACTTAATCTTTGCACGGGCTAACCGATGGTCAGTCCAGCACTCTACACCCCGCATGACACGAACACTGCAGATATTCCTCATCTCACGTTTTCTGACTAACACATAGTCTATCAAGTGCCATTGTTTGGAACCAGGATGCATCCAGGTCGTCTTGTATTTGTCCTTCTGTTGAAACACGGTGTTACCGATTGTAAAACCCACTCTGAACAAAACTGCAACAACATCAGATCATTGCTATTACACTTGCCCACTCCGTGTTTACCCAGCACATCCCAGGTTTCAAAATCCTCACCCTAGCATTAAAATCTCCAAGAATAAAGATCTTATCAGCAGAGGGAATGCGTCTAACTACACTGCACAAAGCAAGGTAGAAAGCAACCTTTTCATCTTCTGTTGCATCTATAGTGAGTGCATAGACACTCAAAAAAGTTGTATGACGACCATTTCCCAGAGGTAACTTCATAGTCATAATCCGGTCACTCACACTACAGGGAAGTTTTTCCAGGCTAGAAATAATTGATGCCTTCATAGCAAAAGCCACTCCTGATTCCCTCTTATATCCATCTGCTCTACCACTACAGAAAATGGTGTAGGCCCCAGCTAATTCAGAAAACTGTCCCTCATCAGCCAGCCTGATCTCAGACAGAGCAACTATGTCCATGTCATAACGTTGAAGTTCCTTATATATAAGAGCAGATCTACGCTCTGGACGCGTTATTGCTGACGGCAAGTCAAGCAGCGTCCGCATATTCCAACAGCCGATGGTCATTGTCACATATTTCCTCGCAGTAGCATGATGACGACTGGGTCCAGGCTGTGGAGCCCTGAAACACCTGCCGGGCCAGGCCCTGGAAGTTCCAGTTCTGTTATTGCCATTTACGTTTATAATCATATTTTCCAACTTCATTGAATGTTTTGTCGTTTTAAGCTACAGCCAGCCTTTTACTTCCCCTCGCTATCAAGTGTATCTTATTTATATCGAGCAATGCCTGTTCCTGAGTCTTTTTTATAGCGAACAAAGACTTTGCATCGAGACAATCCCACTCTCTAAACAACTGCCACATTGATCCAAAAAGAAGAGCAAGTCAACATCATTGGATGCAGCAGTTGCCGCAGGTTTTATATCAGAGTTTTCTTTCTCCTAGAGAGGTAGCCTTCACCACGGCTTACAAAGCCCGCTCCATCCACCATGCCATTTGATCCATGACTGGAACTTAGGTTGCTGGGCACCAGAGCATATTCCACATGCTGGTGGGTCATATATACCGCAGCTTACAGGGCCTAAGGTCCTTTGAAGGTTTCTGTCAGGGTTACCTCACCCTTAGCCTTTGGTTAAATAACCTTGGCCCACAAGGCAGTGGAGGTCCAGTTATACGGCGCAGGACACTCGCCATTCATCAGAGCCCCGTCTGCGTGGTAGTAGTCACGACGTGCACGTGGGGTTGATTTGTCTGGGAGAAGCACAGAAATACGCTAATGCATCTGTGTGCTTTTAACACACGTCCACACCAGACCTTGACCACATATATATATACATGTATATATACATACATATATACATATGTACGCATAAATATATACATACATATATACATATGTACACATAAATATACATACATATATACATATGTACACATAAATATATACACATATATACATATGTACACATAAATATATACACATATATACATGCACTCACATATATATACACGCACATACACATACACACACATACATATCATGTTTTATATATTATATACGAGCAGGGAAACTCGATGTTGCCCGGGATAGAATGAGGATCAACAAAGATTCCACCCTCCCATATTTTTATTGTCATCGAAATCGGTGGAATAATCCATATTTTAATCCAATCGATTGATTACCTGTTCTAGTTAGGGACCTCTCCGCAGTGCACCGAGGGGTGGGAGTTTCACATGCCTCCTCATAATGGCTTAGTCCACAATACATTGTAGTCTATATTGCACTGTAGAGAATCTACTGTTGATTTTATAAAATTACTTTTTATATAATAGCTTGAATTAGTTAAAAATGAAAAAGATCAAGTATCATGGTTTAATTGTGCACTATAAAAAAACATTCATTTCGAACAGCCTTATGTCTTATAAAAGAATCTACAGCTGATTTTATTGTGTGGGCCTTTTTGCTTGTGCGGTGATAAAACTTCTCAAATGCACTAGTGATGTTAGTTTGTATAAAATTGTTAACTTTGGTCAAAATCGGACGACGTTCGAATTTTTCTCGATTATCGATTTTCAATAAGACGCATTCCGATACAAACCTACATAAGAACGTTCCCAGACACATCAATTACCTTCGTATGAAATTTAAAAAATAAATATCAGTCTAGCTGTTT